>NC_083623.1:7994532-8179532 GCF_963584025.1 Labrus mixtus | reverse complement strand
ATAATATATCTAACTTGGCTTTTCATTTCAGAAAAACAACGTAAAAGAAAGCCTTAGTCTAAAAATCTAACACAGAGTTGCATTCATTTTTGCTTTCTTTCCCACAGGCCCCTGCATGTGCCTTTAACTGACACTAGACTGGTATATAAATGGTCATAGTTTGAAGTTTAGGGACACAGACACTGCCACATTCAATGACGCGAGAGACTGAATGTGTAGAAAAGTCATCGTATTTATAGATAAAATAAAAACGATACAGTTTAATTATACTGCCCCCACAACGTGCATAAAGGTGGATGGACAGGTCTCATTGAGTCATACAAAAAGGTGTCTGGACTGTAAAGGGATCAATACTGGACAGAATGGGGTCAGGATGATTGCTAGCGGTTGGTGGGCTGTATTTGGGCAGAGCGGTGAGCCCCACACCTGTGTGTACCCACACGCCACCGGAGACAGAAAGCTTCTTTACTCTGCGACACTGAACCATTCATCATGTTCCCTGATATCTAACTGATAAATTACCAGGAGAATACAATCAAATAATGCTCCAGCCGTTGGGGTGGGGGAGGGTGGGGGGGACTGGGGGTGATTTGAATGGGCCAATAACAGAGCAGACAGGAGGCAGTTTGTTTCCGAGCCAATCGGGGCACAGTTGAGGTTTTGGACTGGAAAGCAGGTCTGGTGTGGACGAGATAAGAGCAGAACAAACACACATTTAACACCAACCCCCTGAGACACAGACGCACACATTCTCAAAGAGACACACTAGGTAAGTAAGGCCAGATGGAGCAGCAGGAATAGGAAGAAAATTTACGGAAAACAAAAAGGAGGCAGAGGGAAGAAGGAAAAGAGAGTGTGAGTTTAGATTGAAAAAAAAAAAAATCGTGCCTGAGAGCTTTAAGCAGGTTAAATCTGAAGCAGCTCGCTTAGCAAGTCAGCACAGAGGCTGGTGACACGCTGAAATGCCCGGCTGACTCCTCCAATTGTCCAGCAAGCCGGTTCAAAGGCTGCCTGACTGATTTACTGACCATCCTACTGGCGGTTCGGATTTAGTCTATCCTGTTTGTGCAGCAGAAGCACTTCTGTTGTTCAGCCTGTCGGACAAAAAGCAGTTCTCCACACTGACACACAAAGAACAACCTGAAACAGCACTAATACTGGAGAGACCAACAGAGATGCAGAGAGAGAGAGATAGATAGAGAGAGACAGAGAGAGAGAGAGAAACAAATAAACACCAAAAAAGCCTCTAAAACAACCAAACTTCAAAGGAAGAAAAATGCCAAAAATAACAATTGAAAAACGTTTCTGGGACTTCTGAAACCAATAAAAATCAAATACAGAAAAAAATATCTCAAATAGAAAAAAAAAACAATGTGTCAAAGAAGCTCTTTTATCTGCAGTTGTGACACAGTTCTGTCGAACAACAAAAGATACCTAACGATAGCATTTACTGTCCTGGAGGAAATTTACTTTTCTCTGCCAGCACAGAAACAAGAGCACATCACGCAGCAGTGGAAACCATAGAGACCCAAACAAAGGAAATAACATACTACTGGGAATAACATGCAAGCGGGCGAGACAACAAGCACAGCACCTCGTACTGAGACTGTCTGCAGAGTTAAACATACATTACACATTCTGTTAGCCTGTCAGGAAGGTGGCTATGCTGAGGGGACATACTATATCTGCAGTGATAACAGGCATAAATAAAGAGCATAGCTGGATGTCACAAGAGCAGAGAGTCTTTGAGTAAATGTAAAAACAGTGTTTACAGCTTTACATGCATCATGGTCAGAAGGTTTACTTCCCAAGGCAAGTTTCTTTTAGAAGAAGAATTCTGTTTAATGCAACAACCTGGATGTTGTTTTGGTAGTTTGGGACGTCATTACTCAGTTATAATAACATTGCTCTCATGAAGTTAATTGCAAACAACTGAAGATGGTGAGTTCAATGAAGAGGACATGTGAACATTTAATTATGGTGGTTCTAAACAAAACGTATTCAGAAAATATGTAAACTTCAAACTGTGAACTGTCCTATAAAAGATCTTAATCACAATTTTTAGATCAAGTACCTCGACTGTTTGATATGAGGAAAAAAATGGTGACGTGCAATAACATTGTTCCATATTGGGATAAGGAAATTAATAAAACTCACAGTTTCTTTTTGTCTACAAGATGATTCCTCTGAATCCAGAAAAATCCCAAAAATTAGGTTTCCACAAAATTGGAAACAATTCATCTAAGGGTAGCTGATAGGTTGATCTTCATCTGACTGCATGAAAATAGTTTGAAAGTATGTGCCATTATACCCCTGCCTTAATCCAGGTAAAATGTACACATGCTGAGTGAGACAGCATTGCTCGTTTTAATAATTTTGACTATTTATGGCAACAATATAAGATTTTTTTTTGTGAAACTTCATATTGTGATAATGATGAATTTGTGATTAATATGACCTGTGATTAATACACAACCCCTCCTGTGTTGTAGACTGCATCAACAGCTTTATCCACTGTGAAAACTTGCGCCAATTCTGAATGTTTTTCTTCAGTAACATTATATTGAAAAGTGAAACTAAATGTGTGTAAAGTTCATATTGCCACGTGCAAAGACAAACCTGAAAAAGCACAAAAGTAATAAAGTAACCTTCAACCACTGACATTTCAAGTATAGTCATGATAAGAAAAGGCAAATAAAGGAACATCACTAGATAAAAGATTGACATAAAAAGCTCTACAAGTCCAGATAGAAAACCACAAATAAAAAACCCAAAATATCTCTTTTGATTTCCAACCAGCCCATTAATGTTTTTTCTGTCTGTTGGTTTGTGTTTTTCTTGCTGCAAGCTCGCAATTTCTGTACACAAATTGAATGTGACAAAACAAATAAAGTGTAGGCCTATCCTTAATCCTGACAACTAACCAGGATGTAATGCATCTTCACGTGGTTATCTACTCTCTATTACGCTGCAGAGCCGTGCATAATTGGCTGACAATGGCCAATCCTTCTTAAAACCAAACCCTGCCATGCATAACTTTCACTTATTGCACTTGCGGTAGTTCTGCATAAATATTTTTTTGCTGTGCAATGAATGACAACAACTATGCCTCCGAGCACAACCAAAGAGAAACTGTAGGAATGTAACCACACGTCTACTTTCTCTGCTTTCTGTTTTTCCCCTCCCACCTTCACAAACACAATCAGATGCACCAGCCTGAGGACTGACTGGACCACATACCGCAGAGTGTGTATGAAGTGTGTATGTTGTCACCTTCAGCTGTAAAATGTGGTCAAACGTCACTTACGGGCTGGGAAAAAAGAGAGAGAGAGAGAAGCGAGACAGGCAGAGAGAGAGAGAGAGAGATAGAAGAGAGGTTGAAATAAGTGGTACAGAAACCTCCACTCTCCTCCCTCCAAGTTCATAGTGCGTGCCTAAAAGTGTGTGTGCGTCCGTGTGTGTAAGTGTGTATATGTGCGTCTGTGTGTATGTGTGTGTATGCGAGTGTGTGGTAAATGAGTTTTGGGAGTTGTCGTCTCTTTACGATAGCTGTAACTGGCCCGAGGACAGCTGTTATTACACTTTACAACAGGGAAATACTGTATGAGTGAGTGAGTGTGTGAGAGAGCCTGAGCGTGTCTGTGCAGAGATTTTAGAGGAGGAAATGGAGAAACATTACGGTCGTGTGCTACATACTTGTGCCCTTGTGTGAGTTTAACGATAAGGAAAATGAAAGATGTTTTGGACGTGGCTCATTTGGAACAACATTTTTTTTTGTGTGAATTATATTAATTCACCTTGATTCAATTATTCACAAAGTCATGTTGTACAAACTCTTGTGTGTGTCTTGGAGCTAAGGAGTGGCTCAGGGGAGGGAGAGGCCAGTTACCTGCTGCAGGGGAGTGGTCTTTTAATAGATACAGTATGTGTGTGCGATGTGTATGGTGTGCGTTCATTGTTAAATGACAAAGCTCTGAGCAGTCGAACCGGTTTCTGACTCACATTCAGGTTACAGAGCACTGCCTCAGGCTCACACACACACACACACACACACACACACACACACACACACACACACACACACACACACACACACACACACACACACACACACACACACACACACACACACACACACACTCACACACTCACACACACACACACATTCATGCACACACTACAAGACACCAGACACCATTGTTAAACGTGTCCTTTCTCCTTTGTTTCTTTTTTTCTGTACACACATAATGAGGTCAATAGACGAATATATGGGCTAGTTTAAGGTTTAATGGTCAGAAAAATGACTGGAGGGTTGCTAGTTTGAGTCCTGCACACACAAACACAGAATCACACATACACAGGGAGAGCACAAGAAAATAACCAGTGGCCTGTCTTTCAGACGTTGAGTACCAAGCACTTGTCAGTGGTACTGAGCGAACACCATGAACCCTGGGTCACTAAAGTCCTGTCAGCGCTTCTTCAGAAAAAAACTCTCAGGCCTTGGATGTCATTGAAGAGAATTACATTTTGCTATTTTGGGTGCTGGAAGAAAAAAAGGAAACTAGTTTAATCCAGGACGAAGAGTATTTTTTGCACGTTTCTCAATCAACTAATTGATGCAAGTTGGCAGTTCTAAAAAAAAAAATTTTTTTTCGATAATTTATAACAATTATTGTACAGCCTGGGTCCTCGTACATTTTCCTCCAGTTTCCAGTAACCATGGAACCAGTGGGGACCATGTGAACCACATTGTCATTCCACTTACAGCAGACTCTGGCTGAAAAAAAGGATAGTCCTGCACAGTTAGTAGATGTACTTGTGTCTTGTCTGTTCAGTGCAGACATCACATTCCCTTTCACTCTGACTGACAGTACACACCGTCTCCTCTGAGCACAAAAAGACTCCTGACCTTGCCAGCAAGCCGGCCCATTGATTTTGGGACAGTGGTGCATGAATGAGTCTTTCTGAAAAAGGGTGATGTCAAAAGTACAAGAATGTAAAATTGCTAACTAACAAATATCCCCTGAGAAAGAAATATATACTGCCCAGTTTTGACAAAAAAAAATGTTCCCTGCAAAGGCCGTTGAAACTGAATTAAAGGACTGCTTTGCAAACCTCTCGTTCGAGTAGATCATGTCCTGAAATGTAAAAAGAAACGCCAAGATTTAAAAACTATTTCCTTAGGATGTCCGCCATGTAGCTGACCCTGAAATGTCCATCCCATGGGGAGTGTGTGCGCACATTTTGAGGAGATTTTGGCCTATTGCTTCAGGGCATCAGACCCTGTTTATCAAGCCAGGACTCACTAATACAGACCCTTTAATGTCAGCATCATTGGAGGAGATACAGACGAGGGCATCACTGAAGCATTCACACACACACACACACACACACACACATCATTCAATGACCTAAGACCCAGACACGAACACAACACAACAAAGGCAGTATTACAAGTCAGAACACAATGTGCTTTTCTGACTTTATAATGAATGCATTTCTTTCATTATATTTCATTTATAGAGCACAGGAAGCTGTCGGTTCTCATTCAAAGACTCCTGTTGCTAGTTGTGAGTTGCATACATTCCTGTTCTACCTCTTCTTAGCTAAATATTTGACGAGCAATCAAGTTTAGCACTTTTTTTGTGTAGATCTGCTCTTCAAATTATCATGAAAGCAGGTTACGAACAATTAAACTATTATTATTTGTATTAACCCGTGTGGCTTGTTTTATTATCTGTACATTTATCAAAGAGGATGAGAGATCATCTACACACTCTGATGTCTGGAGCTTAACAGTTTTGCATCGAGACCTAAATAAATAAAGCACCAGTTGTTGTAGCTGGTGTTTTTCCCTTGTTATGTTGTGGTGTTTAAGGTTATTTTGGGGGTAACTATGTTAACAAGTTTCCATGGAAAAGGCAAAAAAAACGAATCCATCTATCCATTAAATTGATGTTATTAAATTACTAAACAAGCTTATGAGTCGAATGTCTCCAGTTTACCAGGAATTGTTTGTAGCAGTCTGAACTGGTTAGGTAGATTTACTGTATAATGAATCAAAGTCTGCTGACAGGGAAGTAGGTCTTTATCTGCAGCAGTCACAACAGTCTTGACATGATTGGACATTATAATATCTCTGTTGTGCATTTTGGACAATGTTTGATTGATATCTTCCGACATAATATATAATATTACCTCCTAATAGCAGATTACAAAAAAATTATTCACTCTAGTCTGAAAAAGGCGTGTCTGCGCATGACCCGTGTGTGGTGTTTCTGAACTTTCCCACAGTATAATTGTCCTTTCTGTCCTCCTCTCTTTCACACACAAAGGCTCTTCTCTTTTTGTTTCATATGTACACACACATTCACAAGTCCCACCGTGGCACGTACACATCAATGCGTGCCAAGTAATTAACGCTGTTTGTGTTTGTTCTCTGAGCAGTTTGGAACCTTGATAATGGAAAACCAGTTCAGACAGGCCGCATTTTTTGTTCATCCCCATCTAACCATCGAACCATCTAACCGTGTCCATCTTTCCCTCCTCCTCTTTATCACTCATCCCTTCCACCATATCCACTCAACACAAATACACACACAAATACACACACTTCATAGCTTTACTTCTCGTCCTCCTTACATGTCAGTGTCAGAAAAGACTTAGTCCTCTCTGGTTTGTCGCACAAGGAAACCATTGGATGTTATACAACAAGCCAACAATCACTGCTCTGTTTGGTTGTTGACTTGTGTCTGGGCCATACAAACACACAAACACACACAAACTTGGTCACTCTGTATAGCGCACACACACACAAAATCCAGAGTGCAGTCTTTTTCTTGCTCACTTTAATGTAAGTAATCAAAGTGGACAGGGGGCTTTGTAATGCTGAGAGGGCGAGCGACACAGAGAGACGGAGAGAGAGAGAGAGAGAGGCAGAGAGAGGGATCATCTCCTTTAACTGTCCACTCTTCTCTGCCTCCTGTCCTGCAGGAGAGGGGGGAGGGAGCGAGGGAAGACAAGAGGAGACAAGGAAACTGATAGTGACACAGGCCAAGGGGAGAGATGTGATAAAAGACAAGATAAGACCAGTTCTCCCACTTAAGCAGCATTCATTCAGACCTCAAACTGGGATTTTGTGATCATTTTAGGGTTTTACTTTCTTTCAGAAAAAAAGAAATCCCCTGGCGATGCGCAATGTGGCCCATTTCCTGAACATTCACACACTAAAACCCCTGAGATGGGCTGCAATTTTACCAAATCACTGCACGATAATGCTGCAAAAAGCACAGACTCTGCATCCTTTGATTTCCTACAAATCCAGGTACATCAATGAAGCTGCTGCTTTAAAATACTTCTACCATAACATCAGATGCAATTTGACAAAACATACACACACATTCACAGAATAATTGGACTGTGTAGTGTTTCTGGCAGGTGAGCTGGTCTGGTCTGGCTGCAGGTTTTGGACAGAACCTCTTACCATGGCTGCTGCTTCAAACAGAACTCGAAAATGTATACAAGTGTGTGTTTTGGTGGGACTCTGTGTGTTATAATGCCATGCCCAAAAGGGTAGAAGTCCATAAAATCAGGCCTAAAAATGTGCATGTGTGTTTGCACATATCTTTGTGTGTGTGTGTGTGTGTGTGTGTGTGTGTGTGTAGGGGGGCTTGAAAGTGTGCGAGTGTGAGTGTGTGTGATGTTATGCCAACGGCGCTGTGTAAAATCCACTCAAACAAACAACTTGAAGAGTAAAAAACAGCTTCCTTGGACCGAATATGTAGCCATGGGCAATGTGGCCTGGTATAGTGTGTGTGTGTGTGCGTGTGTGTGTGTGTGTGTGTGTGTGAGAGAGAGATAGTGTGTGAGAGTGCGAACGCGCGCATGTGTGTGTGTGTGTTGGCCCGAGGCAGTGTGTGTTTGTGTGTGTGTACGAGGAGTAGATTGCTTCATGCCTGGACAGACATAAAAGGTAGAAAGAGAGGGAGAGAGCATGCCCACACACACACACACACACACACTGGAAACAGGAAAAGCCCTTTGCCATAGTATTCATGTATGGATGCGTAAATAAACAGACAACTGAATGCACTCATCTCCTTCCAGTACAAACGGAGTAGACACACACGCACACACAGACATTATCATTGTGAGCAGTGAAGTGAGAGGATACTTCTTATTTTACCCATTTGAACATCCTTGTTCTGTGGGTGATTTTAACATCATAAATGTAATCTGTGTAATCATCTCAATCATCATTCAAACATTAATGCTGATTATTCCTTAACACATACTACTGTGTAATATTAAGGCCTGTAACTAATGGTTGTTTTTATAATTATCTATTTTAATTTTTTTTACATTTATTGGTTTGTTGGTGATGGTCTATAAAACATCAAAAACCGGCAAAAAGATGACGCCTTTAAGCAGTATTTTGTGTTGGCAAAAGGGAAAATCCAAAGACATTCAGTTTGCTCATCCTGTTGTACAATTGGAAAAGACAATTACAGTTGGATTGCAGTGATAGGTTATTGATGTCATCCTTCATGATTGTAATATACTCTGCTCATTATAAGCACAGTCTGCAATAACGGTCTGGTTTAGACTCTGAAATTATCAGTGGATTTTGTGGGGAATGACATGTGGGAAAGGAGCCACAGGTCGGATTCAAAACAGAACCAGCCACTCTGCCAAAGAATATCATCTAGGGATGCACCGATGCATCAGTTAAACATCAGTAATGGCTGACATGGCCCTTCTGAAAACAATGTGGCATGCACCAATGTCAGCAGCCAATGTTGACACCACTTAACTATTTATTCAGAGAGTTCTATTATTGGGCAGAGGAAGTTATCATTTGGAAAAACTCTTGATTGTTTTCATGGTCAAACCTAAAATAAAGTGTTGGCAGTATGGGAGTTTTACACCAAAAGATGTAATGCGAAAACATCAGTTCATCGGCCAAATTGTTATTCAAACATCGATATCTGGCCTGATTGTCACAATCGGTGCATCTCTAATAACATCATCTTAAAAGTAGCCACATCAGGACTTTTTTATAATTCAAATTCCTCTTTTTGGCCTCCAATCAGGAGAGAGAAGTCAAACGGATACCCTTGTACAGAGACATGCAGAGAAGTCGGACTAAGCAGAAAATCTCAACAATGTTTCCAGTCAACAAAATGTGAACCTGGTATTTTTGCTAAGCTGTTAATGATAGTATATCCATGCTGACTTGTAAATAGTTGGCTCTCTTCACCGTCAGCCGAGTCTAACTTTGCATTTAAAGTAGGAGCACCCGGATGGTGGACGTGTATCTTCTCAAACAGATCTTTGGAATATTAAACGGGTAAATCTGTCTGTAACTGCAGAAAGGCTGAATGGGGGAGCACATTCCTTGCACATACTGAAGCTGATTTCATTATAGATAAATCAGATTCATCTATTCAATCACTCTTTCTATCTATCCGTCTGTCCCTTTCCATTTCATCCCCTTTTTTCCTTTCTGTGTCTTTTCCTCATCTCCTCCCTTCTTTTAGACCCTTCTCTTTACTTGTTCACTCCGTCCGTCTTTCTCAATTTCTGTCATTCCCTGTATCGGTCTCATTATCTTTGTCTTTTAATAAGTTTGCACTCAGAAGAGAGGAGGAATGAAGAGGGTTTGATGAATAAAAAAACAGCGGATAGTAGAGAGAGCAACCAGGAGGAGAAAAAGAGAAAGAATATAAAAAAAGAAGTGCGCTCTTAAAAAGCTGAGTCCACCAGAGCAGTCACAACAAATTCATCTCTCTGCTCTCTCTTCCCAGTCTTTCGTTCCCTCGCTCGCCCTCCCTCTGATACAAGCTGGCCACAGTAATACAATAAAAGAACTGGGCTCAGCTCTGTGTGTCTGCATGCATGAGTGTGTGTGTGTATGTGTGTGTGCAAGGTAGACGACACCTCTTACTCCCTACTCTCTGTCTCATCATTGCAGCTGTTCCACAGAGGTGTGTTTCAATATATCACCCTGTCACACATACACACAGACACACACACACACATACACACACACACACACACACACACTTCGTCCCACTGCTTAATAAGCAGTATTCAGAGCTCCTGGGTTCATAGGAGCTGAAACTGCACTCCTGCACAAAACTGGAGCCTCTCTTTCTTTTCTTTGGTCCCTTTTCATTTCTTTTCTTTTTTATTCGTTTCCTTCAGCCTTTCTGCCATCTTCCCTTTCTTGCCATTTCTTTGCTCCTTTCATTCTGCCCTTCTTCCCTTTACTTCCAACCATCTTTACTTTCTTCATCCTTCAGAAAAAAACTCAGTAGAGTTACTTGAGGTATGTAGTTTTGTTTTAAAAATAAACTTGACCTTGTGTTGTTTCATTTAGTGACCATGGCTAGAACTAAAGCCTCAGAACCCTTAATGAAAGGAGCTTAAAAGTGCCTGAACATAATTGATAGAACTAGCATGTTTGCATGATCCTTAAATTTGACTTTCAATGTCTTGAGTGTCACTTTTTATCAATTACAGTAGAATTAATGCATTATTCATTCATGTCCTGATGACTTTGTTAATATCTAAAATAATGGCTATCTTAGTTAACTTTAGATGAGAAGATTGATAAGCCTAGCACTTTGATATCGTTCAATAACTAAAGACATTTCATGGTTTCATTTGTCCTGTTTTCTTTTCTTATTAGTTTAAAGTATAGAATGAGAGCTTAGATTCTTAAATGACACGATTTAATGTGTAGATTAGTGAATACAAGAGTTGCTGGTAAGAGGTAGGAACTTTGTATAGAGTCTAAGGGTGATGGCTTCTGGTTAATGTTACATAATTAAAATAACTCTCCGCTGAAAAGACGCTAAAGCGTGTTTAACAAAGAAATTTGACTCTTGCAGCTCAGGATACATGATGATATAATTCAACTGAACATGAACCGGCATCATAATCAGATCCAGCATAAAAACTATAACCACTGTTATCCAGAGTGAAACCAACAAGGAGGCTTTTTAACATCTTTTTGTTCCCTACATATCCCCGTACTTATTTAATTATCCACTTTTCTTTAATCATCTCCGCTCTGACTTTTTATCCCACTGAATGTGAGGAATCTGTCTGTGGTCCAGTGATTTCTATCCATGAACAAACTAGGGGAAACTGGAGGAAAAAAGGGAGAAAAGACATAAAGTGGACACCTGGATGAGTCCTGAGGCTCTGCAGGGAGGAGGGGACGACTCAAGGAGGAGGGAGTATGGGTAGAAGGGTGGGCAGCTTCCTTCAGCTGTTCCCTCATATGGGTGTGTGTGTGCCATTACAGTGAGTGTGTGTGTGCAGGGTCCATATGTGCATTAGTGCTGGAGGAGTTGAACAGGGGGTCATACCAGATGGACAAACACAGACACACACACACACACAAATGACAGATTCCACCCACTAACCCTCGTGTAGCCACGATTCAGTGGCTCTCCTGATCGCTCGCACGTTACTCCACACTCAGTATTCTCACATTTTTAAATCCGCAATTAAGTGGAAAGTGGGAAAAATAAGGGTGTCCGCCCAATTCTGCAAAATTCCAAAAACGTAAATCTGACTCATGCTCTGAATAAAATCAGGTTCAATCGTTCAAACACTGTTTTGTTTCCAGCTGCAATAGAAAGCAGTAGTTCTTTCTTTGAGTGCGGATGGGAAACACCTGCTGAAACATGACTGACTGGGATGCAGCCACAGGTTGAACATAAGAAGAGAGCAGTGTAAAGTTAATTTGAATCAATTAATTCTATGATGTATACAAAAGCATCATCTTAGAAAATGTGAAGATTTTTGTCCATTTCTCACTCACAGAGAAAGGCTGTAACTAGTGCTCACATTCATTATCAATCTTCTTTTTATTTTCACAATCAAATAATTTCTTGATTTTACATGTAAGAAAATTTTACGGAAAAACCAACATTATAATCACCAAGATGCCACAGACATTTTTCACATTGCTCTCTCGGTGCAAGAAACAGCACCAACACCACACGTATTCAGTTTACTTTCAAAAAAAGACAAGAAAAAAAACTAGGAAATATTCACATTTGAGAAGCAGACAGCGTTGTATTTGGGGGATTTTGTCTTAATCAATTTGTACTTGAATTCATTTATTACAATTCGATCTCATGAAGGCTAATAAACGGCCCACTTATAGTCAAAATTCTGCGTGTAAACTCACTATAAAACATTACAAATGCCTGAAATGAGTCACACGAGCAGTGCACATTGTAAGTCTGCTAAACATCAGGTGTACTCAGAACAATTAAGCTTAAGAGCGAATCCTGTAAAGCTCTCAAGAGATAAATTGTGTCCATTGACCCAGATCAACCTCTCACTCTCTACACACACACACATAAAGACTCATACAAACACACAAACACACTCCACTTAATATCCTCAGCACTCCACTGGCCACTCCATTCCTCATCCAGTAAACTAGCTTCTATGTGTGTGACTGTGTATGTGCGTTTAAACTGAGGTCAACGGTTAAATGATGGTTATTAAGATTCATCTCTGAGTTCACAACTTGCAAATCAAATACCCACACACACACACACACACACACGCACACACACAGGATCAGATGAGGGTGGACTCTCTGTCAGAGTGAAGCAATTGTCCTTCCTCTTCTGTTTGTCTCTCGCCTGTCATTTAGACTCATTCAAATCGCTGACTGCATAATGAATCTGGTAATTGTAGCACTAAATCGGAGGTAAAAAACAGAGATCACAACAGATCAACCTCCTCATTTTGTTGTTTCCTCTCTCCTGCTCCACACTCGTGTTTCGTTAAGTGATTCTGCAAAGAGACAAATGGCACGTTTTATAACTCCTGAATAAATCATTTTCTGTACATAGACCGCGTGTCTGTGGATCTGTTGTGACATGCTGTTTACACATTTCTTAATATTTGCTTATTCCTGCCTCCTGCTGCCTACCAGGATGACAAAAGAATAATGATTACGAGGGTTACAAATAGAGGGGACGAGGAGAGGGAAGAAATTAATGACGATTCAAGTCGTCTTCACACCTAAAGATTGGAAAAATCCCCCCAAAAATTCTTACTTTTACTATGTTTATCACACATGAAGTCTGTTTGTGATTCAGTGCGTGCATGTGTGTGTGTGTGTGTGTCCTTACTGACTAATTGACTGCCTAACTAACAAGGAAGTTATTGGCTGACAGACAAACTGTCTCATTTTCTTCTTCGACTTTAACATACAAAAACACACACTCTCTCACACTCACACAAACACACACAGACGCGCGCGCACACACACACACACACACGTGCGCACACAGTATATACACACACAGCATGATGACTGAGTGGACCCTGTGTCAATCCCAGCAAGCCTCTATGCTCCGAGGCAGGAGATTCTGTCATCGCCGCAGCTACTGTCAGGCCGTATCATCAGTAGCCGTGGCAACTAATTAAGACCTGCCTGTCAGCCCGGTGGTCAGTGTGTGTGCGTGTGGAAACGTACAAAAAAGGGACAAACACATCCGTATAATTAACTACCTGTCATAAACACACATGCACACGCACACACACACACACACACACACACACAGAACTCTTCCTTGCCAAAGCGACTGTGTCTGCCAGTATGCATCAGTATCCTCAGCGTTACTCACCACGACTCACCAGTCAGTGGTCCTGAACACACACTGCACACACAAACCTAAAGCCTTGTGCACAGTAGATGTGAAATTAATGCTTTCATTTTACTTGTTTCATTTCTGATACTTTTGTGTAGTCGTAAAGAGTAACAGTTTTACAGTTAATCACAGGGCTCAGTAGTGTTAAAGAATTCTGATCTTTAACCAATAATACCATTTAAAAGCATTTTAATACAAGTTAAAGTCCTGCATTAACATGTTATTATGTAAAGGATAAGAAGTATCATCAGCTACATAAGTAGCTACTTAAGTAACTGGTGCAGAAAAATTATCTTTGTTGTTGTTATGTGCTTTTTTTGCATGTACATATTTTATACACATACTTCTTTAATGTATTTAATCAATAAAAATACATTTAAAAACTTGACCTTGTATATGAAATCAAAGAAAAACAATATACAATATGAAAATAGTTGTGAATTACACCCTTTAGCTAATGATATGGAATCACATTTATAACATGATCACATTTCTTGTATTTTAATCTGCAAAATTCTAATTTTACCTCAAATTACACTTTTCAGATAACTGAGTAAAGTTAAGTTTCTCCCTCCATAATGTTGTGGAGAACAAAATGGGAATACTCAAACTGAGTTAAATTTGTTCAGTTCAGAACTTTAGTAAATTGTATGAGTCACTTTGCTCCAATACTGTGCATGTTTTTTTTTTCAAATAGCTTATGATGAACATGCACTGTTTTTTCTGTCACTACAGCCTCATCTCAAGTCTCAAAATAAGCAGCTAATGTAGATCATCCAGTTAGCTGAACAACAGAAAAATCATGTTTCAGCCAGTTGCTCTCTTCTGTATAGGACATCCGCCCTCACCACATTAAGCAGCGATGCAGGTTCACTGACTGAATAAGTGTGTGTGTGTGTGTGTGTGTGTGTGTGTGTGTGTGTGGTCAGTAATGAGGTGTGACTAGTGTGTGTCAGTGAAAGTTGAGTGATCGGCGTAATGAGAAACAGATCATGAAGGAAGAGAATAGAGACAGGAGATGTACAGACAGAGAGGAAGGGGATGTATTAATATCTTTTTTTTTAGTAACGATTGATTGCACATCTGAAGGCAGTTTGTGTCGCTGCAAAATGTTTTTGATGCTGCGGGGCATTTGATGGGACAGACCAAAGACTGATTGTAAATATGAGAAAGTAATATTTCCTTCCTGTCTGAAAACAAGATCAACATTGACTCTCTGGACTGATGACTGAAGCCTGTCATTAAAACTAGGGTTGCACAATATATGCCAGGATATTCATTTAAAAAAAAGGTTTTCTTAGAATGAGGTTGCTTCAAATGGCTCTAGCTTCAAACTTCAAACGGTGTCTTGAAAAAGAAAAGAACATTTTGAATGGTTTGTGATTAAACGTATGTTGGAAACTCCATTCTTTGGCATTTTAAAATAAAGATTGTTAGGCTTTTATTTTAAAGTGTTTTACAGTCTTAAGCTGAGAGTACTTTACATGCAGTTTGAATTCAAACCTGCTTTTTTTAATAAAGTAAGGACGTTCTGGTAGATAGAAGGTTACGACATTAACTTAACCACAGAAAAAGGAAATTGGTACGGATCAAAAGCTAAAAGGGAACAGTAACTAAGTGAAAGGTTTGATATATAAGGTGGATATCTTTTTTGACTCGTCAGCTGAGCTGTCTGGGATTTTTTTTTTAAAGTGAAGTGAGACATCAGTCAAAGATGCATCAGTGTCGTTCTTTTCCCATCACTGTGACTTCAGCTTGCTTTGATCGGCTGCAGCCCCGGATGTTTCCGAGCACACTGATTTACACGTCACTTAAGTCTTAATTAGCTAATGGTGCAACTTGATTTAGTAAAGTGTGGGAGTCAATCTAGTTAGCAGGTCAAATGAATGCAGGGAGACCTGTACAAACATACTTAGTGATGGGTTTACAAAGAGCTGGTTCAAGCCAATCCAGATGTCTAAATATCATGATTATTAAGGAGAGAAACAACTTGACAAAAGAACAAAGTGTTACCAATGTCTAAATGGTGCCACCTTCAAAATGTGGGTCACTTAAGGCAAAAAAAAAGTTGGCCAACTGAGTGAGGTAAAGTTTTACCTTGTACTACATCCCCCTTGTTCAAACTAATCAGCTCCAGCCAAAAGCTGAAGAATGTGAAACAGAAACAGGCCCCTGCAAGACAAACACTCTGATTTCACAGCAGAAAATGATCACTCTCTGAATGGGAATCCAGCCTGTTAGCCAAGTAAACACACACTCATGAGACAAGGAACGAAGTCCAACCCCTCGCGTCTCTACCGCCCTTCTGTGCGAATCTGGGTTAACTGTTTGTGTTTGACCTCTTTCTGCTGGTCAAAGTGTAACCTCACTACATCCACACACCCCGTCTCCACAAGGCAGCAGTAAAAAGTGTTAAAGCATTGAACCATAAACAGGTTGAAGACCGAATGAGGAAAAACTCGCCCAAAAAAGACGAGATGAGACAAAAAGAAAAGCCATGCTCTGCATCCTATCACACCAGCATAACTTTCACTCCCTCCCCCCTGTCTGCTCCTCGGTTGTTATCAGTAGAAATAGAGGAGGGGAGGGGGGGATTGAAAGAGTGCAGCTGTGAGAGTTTGTTGTGTCAGTTGGCTCAGTTCTGGCGTAGTTCCTTATCACACTTCAAACAGCTCTTGCTCCGTCTCCCACACACTTTTCTCTGCCCACTTTTATTCTGTATCATTTACTCTGAATTCTCCTTTTTTGTGAAGGATTACAGCTC
This sequence comes from Labrus mixtus, assembly GCF_963584025.1. NCBI lineage: Eukaryota > Metazoa > Chordata > Actinopteri > Labriformes > Labridae > Labrus > Labrus mixtus. The sequence continues at coordinate 8,163,077 of NC_083623.1, read as the reverse complement.
ATGTTTGTTTTTATAGGATTGAGTCTGTACCATACATCAAAAAAGTGTCTTATTTTGGTTTTAAAGCAACTAAGTTCTTTCAGATCTTTTTTTTTTTGTTCTTTCTTAAAATAACTTTGTTCAGTTTTAGGTAGATGAAACTCGGCAAACAACTTTCTCATAGAGGATATAGCGGGAAATGTTTTGAAAAGAGATGAACCAATCTCTTCATCGCCGTTTAGAAGATCAAATCCCCCCAAAATATATATCTGTACATCTACTAGTCGAGCCAAATCACAAAAAAATGTATCTGTACATCTACTAGTCGAGCCAAAGAAAAAATAATAATTATGTGTTCATCTACTAGCCAGGCCAGATTTTAAGTATTATGTGCTGTAATTCAACATACAAAAAAGCTATGAAAACAGTCTGTTCGCAAAGCTGCACTGGTTTTAAGCAGCGAGGTTCTGCTGAAACATCGTCGCTGGATAGTATTTCCATTTTCAGGGCTCATGATTTTAGGTTGATTTGATTTGATGCAGCTAGATCTCTGAATGCTGCCACCGTTCACGGTCAAATCTTAAAATAAATCAATGTCCCTTTGGTCACACTCAGATTCAGCACTTTGTTCAAAAACCACACCATGATAGGCTAAAAAAAAAAACAATTTCATACAAAGATTTTCTGTTCTACAAACCAAACAAGGAGCAAACAGATGTATTTGTAAAAGCAGAGAGAGCTTTCTAATGAACACACTGAGAAAGCCAGAAAACAAAGACAAATGGCATCCTACTCCCAAGATACATTAAACTCAAGTTTTTTAAACCACGCTTCATTATGCTCTAATAACACGCTAAATTGATATCACAGCAGCCAGGAAAAATGATTTACAATTCACTTAAGAAGTCGGGACGGAGTGAGATAGTGAGACCAGCCACAGAGAGAAATAAAGAAAACAGTGTTTAGTTAAGCCCACTCTTTGTTCTCGGTGTCGTTTAGAAGACGGTCGGCTTTCTCATTCTTCCTCACAAGTAGGAGGAGGCTTTGCACTGTTCAAGGATGTGTTGGGTGCCAGCAACAGTCGTGTTGATTTTTTCAGTGATTCTAAGAAAAACCAGGCGGTATCATGAACGTGACTCATGTTTGAGGAATCCCACAGGAGGAGGCTAAATGTTGACTAGTTTTTTCCTGGAGCAAAAATCATCATTCAAGAAGCAGAGACCAAACTATAAATACTATCTTGACAAAGATGAGTATCCAGTTAACCCTGTATACCTTCTCAGTGAGAAGCTGATAAAATCTTATTTTTAACTTACTGACAGACAATTTGAATGTTCCAATAATTATCAACCACTTTATAAAAAACAAGTATTTTGACAAAAAAGTCAATATACTCTGAATTCCTTCTTCAGTTGTTTGATGAATCACTGTTGACATTTTTCCCTGTCATGTTAAATTTCAAAGTAAAAAAAGAAAACCTTCAATGTTATCGATAATGGAAAAATAGTTTACAGATTCATTGACCTGAAAGTAAATGTTAGTTGAAGCCCAAGGCCCCGTGACCACCTGGCGTTTTTTTCTGATCACCAGCATCTTAAAATGGTTTCCAATGAGTAGAGGGCTTTCCCAACAGCATTTCATTCTGAGCGCTTCACCTGTTTGTGCGGCTGCTCCGAGCGCTTCACATTTTCATAAAAGGCGCTGTTGTCGTCACCGGCGCTCTTTTCCAAATATACAATATTTCCCATATTTTTGCCGTCTACGGATCGTGTTTCGTAACCACATCTTCTTTGCTCTGAGTTCTGCGTTCATCTGGAGGAAAACTGATCCTTAAATTAAAAAACATTCAGTAAAAAGTAACAGAGAAGTGTCTGTCATACAGCGGCTGTTGTCAACAGACTGTTGTCATAGAGACGGGACGGACGTGCAGCGCTTTTGTTCTCAGTGCACAAACGCTTGATGCAAACGCACAGCCAGCGCTTTTCTGCATGGAAAAAATGCAAGGTGGACAGGGTGCCAACCTGACATTTATATCCAGAACCAGGCTTCACTGTTGCTCCTTGGTGGTTTAGATTAATACATCTAATATTCAAACCCACTTCATTGAATTAGAACATTCTCTTTTTTGTGTTGGGATCTTTGCTAGAAATTGAAATAAAGTTATGTGGGTATGACCAATCTCTAGCTGCACAGCACGAGTTTGTAATGATGTAATATGCAGTCAAGACTAGATTAAAAGAACAACTTCAGGCGATATCATTCTTGAAATTTCTCTGATTCTAAGACAACTTCATGTTGTGTGTTGGTTTAAAGACGGTCAGACAAACACTTTTATGTGTTGGATTTTTGTGTATAACTGCATGTTTTTGTGCTCATACATTGGAGATGAAAAACCTTCATGAAAAGCTGTGAAAAAAATCTCAAAATCTTCACGTACTTACATAACAGTCACAGCTTTTAAACACCAATACAACATAGCTCAGCTCGGTCCAATTTGAACGTCTTACTCTTAGTTTAACTCCAAGAAAATCTAGCTACTTGGAAGAGAAAGAGCCAAGAGAAGTGTCCATCTTCTCACATTGTACAAGCAGAGCTGAAAAATGTAAACACAAGGTCATTTTTACTTCAGGACATTCAGGCTGAGCTCCTCGTACTAAGGTAACAGCATAAACAGAGGAGAAATATGAAGACTTTCGAATCAAGAATGGTGCAACAGATCATGTGAATCAAGTGAAATATTGTGGAAATGCAATAGAGGTTTTAAGACTTTCTTTGTCATTTTAACATGCATGAATGTTTCATACAACCACTTGTTATTGAACCATATAGGAGAAATAAAAAAAGGGCAACAGGACAAATGCTGCAGAATAGATTATAGCCTATTATTAGCAGCAGAAGATAGATCCTCTAACTGCAGATTTGTTTGCTATAAGCCCTCGTGAAATCAAATCCCTGCAATGGCCTGGCCTGTTTTATTAAGTGCAAAGTGTAAAGCTTAAACATCACCAGCTCAACATCACCACCAGGAATGATGAAACAAATATGTTTAGGTCATACATACAGCTAAAAGTGAGTTCAAATGGGAAAAAAAAAACTGTAGTCAGTCTCTTTATCCTCCCTCACTCCCTCTCTCCCTCCTCTGCTGCCTCAATTAAAGTCTTCCCCCCCTCCTCTCCTCCTCCTTCAATCGCTCCTGCTCTCTTTGGACCACTAACCTTGATTCACTGTTCTACTTGACTCTGCCGCGGGCTGGGACATGCATCCACACACACACAGAACACAGACATAGACACGGACAGACAGAAAGATTTACAAGCCGACACGCCGGCGTACGCAGAACTGTAGAAATACACATGTAAGTTGACCGTGGTGAAGCAGAAGCGGTTAGTTTGGGGCCTGTGTGAGGGGAAAGTGTGGCTAACCGAAACCACATGTGGCTCCCTCTCTCTCGCTCCATCCAGAGGTATGTAAGCCCTCTGGAGTGTGTGTGTGTGCGTGTGTGTGTGTGTGTGTGTGAGATGGTACGTGTGAGTGAAGGGGGAGGTGTAATAAAGGCACAGCCAGTTTCATGCTTCGACTTTAACCTTAAATTATCCAGGGAGTCATTGTGTTGCTGTTTGTAGCCACTCTTCCATACATTCACAAGGTTACCCCGATGTAACTACAGTTTTCTACTGGTGGCCGCTGCAGCAGTGCCAGTGGATCGGCCTGAGGTTAAGTGGTTTGCACAAGGGTAAAGGAACAAATTACAAGTTAGTGAAGCCAAAGCATACATTAGAACTGCTGTTTATGTGTTAAATAGGACAACATCTATTATAGGGTTTTTAGAATGTTTCAAATCTAAGTGTTTGTAACAGAATGTGTTTCCTCTCGTTCCCCTCTTTTAGGGTCAGTACATCCAAATACAACAAATGTAAAAAAAAAAGTCATTAATGTGTAGGTCACATATGGTATCTCTTAAAAGCAAATGGTAAATCTTGACCAGCTGCTTGACCAAACAGACCCTCGATCAGATCATAGTTTTTTCCCGATGTAGCTTTCATCTAAGGGGAAAAAGGACCACCGAGTTTTCAACAGCGTGCGAGAGAAACGATGCAGTTCAAAGGTTGAATAAAGACTTCTACATTTTCCAACACAATGCACTACTGGTGTTTCCACAGGCTGACCGTGCATATTTAATGAAATCGATCAACTCTGAACATCAAGACTAACAATGTTCATCAGACAGAGTTCACACCGAAAGAGGAAACACATCCTTGACAAACATTCAGAAATTGGGTGAATATTTGCCACAATTGTTGATTATGTGACTGAACCTTTTACTGGTGCCATTTTCCTTTCATAAGACCTAATTTTGAAGAAACAAGCCAGCTAGTGATGAATTGAATAAGTCGTCTTTAAAAATGTATCCAAAGAGCCTTTCCTTGGTCTCGCCTAGTCACTGTTTAGAGGTTTTATACACTTCACAAAAAGGTACATTGCATTGCAAATTGAAGCTCAGTCATTAAAGTCTCAACTAAAACGAGAGAGAAGCTTTGCATAGAAACAGAGGATAACATTACTTTTGATGCTACACTGAAGGTTTATGTACATATGTTTTACCCTTCTGGGGCTGTAATTATCTCTGCTGGCTATGTGTTGCCATAATTCCTGATGCACCACAGACTACAGCATCAAAAAACAACTGTGACACACCTGGATAAACAGAAGTGACATATCTATCTTTTTTTTTCTTCAGTTTTCTAAATAGAGTGATAGAAAGCCTTCCACAAGGTTTCCATTTTGTACTTAATATACATGACCTTAAATGAGGGCATGACAGTATGTGGGCAACGGTTTTGAGCGTGCGCCCCATGTACATAGGCTGGGTTGGAGTCCGACCTGTGGCTCCTTTCCCCGCTCTATCTGTCCCCAGTTTCTGTCTCTACAATGAAGGCATAAAAAGCCAAAAGATAAATCTGTTAAAATTGAGGGAAACATATAGATTGGCCCTCATTAATCTAGAAAACCTTAATCAACCACAAAAATGTACAGTAACTCACACATGCTCACAGGCTGCAGCAGTTCTGTTTCAAACATGCACTTAACTTCTTAAAGCTGACTTTGTACTGAGGGACTAACCCTACAAGACAGAGCGACGCTGTGTGTTAAGGTAGTATTGTATGACTGTGTGCGTCTGTGTGTGTGTATGTGTGTGTGTGTGTGAGGTTAAGTGTAAGAGACAGTTTGTGTCATGTGGAGGTAGAGCTGTATCTGCTAACCGTTACTCCGACAAGACAGCTCGCTTTGCTCACCCATACACAACGAACACACATACATGAGATGCACACACAGACACTTTATTTACCTTTGGCCGATACAGACATCGTGACAGTTAACCAAGCCACTTAATACAAAGAGACAGTTTCTTCTACAAAGGTTTAAATTCAGGGGGGGGGTGTAGTGTGTCGTGTGTGTGTGTGAGTCAGAGTAAATCTGGCTGAACTGAAAACAGAGTGACAAAACACTAACAAAAGCATTCCAGAAAGTGGGTAAGAGAGATAGCAGGACAGAGGGGGGAGAAAGAGAGAGAAACCTTGACATGATAACATGATACAGGAGAGGGGGGGGGGGAAATGAGTTGGAGACGAAGGACAGCGTGACACCGAAGAGGAGAATTTGTTCTTAAGTGTTTTCGCTTGGGAGATGTGATTGATACACTCAAGAAATTACAGCAACTTGTGTAACTTTGACAAAAAAAAAGTTTAAAAAGCAGAAATGTCGAAACTTACTGGTTCTATCGTCTCAATTGTGAAGATTTTCTGCTTTTATTGGTTTCTTTTTAGTCTAAATTATTTTGGTTCTGGAGTTTGGTTAGGCAAAGAATAAGAAATGCCTCAGTGGAAATTTGACAAATGTGGAGGCCTGTTTTACTACCAAACTAAAACTTTAACAAGGATGAAAACAGATTATTTTATAATGACACTGAACTGGGGGGACAGGTCATTTTTGACGAATTAACTTGAAGGACTGCGGGTTACAATCCTAGAGGTTAGCTGGACTTTTAAGTCAATTGCATTTTCCCTTTACAGTGCATAAGTCCTTTTGTAATAACAAAGTTGAATACAGAGGCCGGCAGATTGGTTATTCGAACCTCAGGTCAGGAGGCACGACGAGATGTAGCTCTACATTTAGGACAGTAAAGAAAACCTAATGTTTTTTATTCTAAAGTTTCATTAGCCTTCTTAAATAAGAGACGGTGCTTTGAATAATACTAACTTCATTCAGTTTACAGTTATTTCTTAAAGTACTGCACTGCTGTGTTGCTCCCATGGATATCTTAAATTACAATTTCCACCTTAAGCAGACTCCACACACTTTATCCCTGTAATTCAACACCATTAAGTCTGGAATTGAGCGCACAAAATCCCACCCTTGATCTTGTTTTGGGTGTTTGGAAAGGGAAACACAAAAACAGGGGGGGAAATGGAGAAGAGAAGGTGGGCTGAAGAGGGGGAGAAAAGGGGCATTAGTGGAGGGTATGTAGAAGCAAAGAATGGGGGGGGGGGAGTACATGAGAATGGGGGATGGTTTGATAAACATTGTGTTGCTTTGTTTGGGTTAGTGGGCCATAAATTCCAACAAAAAGGAGTGGAAAAGGGGGAATGGAGGTAAAATAAACGTAAGAGAAGGTTGTAAGGGAGTTAAAAGAGTGATCATCAGAAATGTTTGGAGGAATCAGAAGAAGTAGGGAAGGTAGAGTAGAGGGGAGGAGAGTGTGTTTGACTAAACTGACTGATATTGCTCGACTCCACCAGACACCGTGGAGTCTGCATAGTGTCAACAACGCAAAGGAGTGTGTTTGTGTGCATGTGTGTGTGATGTGTTGCTCAAGTGAGTATCATAAAAAAAATCAAATACCTTCACAATAAGAATCTCACAGCTACCTGCCAACGAAAACCTTGCATATCCTATTTTGGTGTTTTTCTTGGTTCTCATGTTGCTCTGCAGCTGTGACTTCCCTTGGGAATTTTTCCTGCTTCTTATCACTTCTAGGGGAAAGGACACACTATTTGCACCATTTTAAAAACTTTGTAGTTACTGTAATCTGGGTGGAAGAACTCTTGCTCAGTGTTTCCCACAAGGATTTATTCGCTCACTTTAAAACAGAAAAGGCCTTGGGGAAATACGGCCTCAGTAGGTGTCCACACCCTTAAATCTATTGAAACCCTGGAAAAAAAACTATTGTTTAGTCCCATGAATGCAGGGAAATAAATCCGAGCACTTCAGTGTTTTCGAGGTATAAAGTTACTGGAAGCCCAGCGAGGCCCCTCTCTCAGTTAATCTGTTTGAGGTGCTAAATATTTAAATTCTGATGTAGGCTAGCAACACACTGCTATGTTTACACATCATTTGTGACCTAATTTGAATCCCCAAGAAGTATGCTTTTCAGATGTAATCCCCCATTTGAGACTATCAGGCAGTAGTACAGTAAAGTACAGCTTTCCTCATGTTTTAAACTAAACTATATTCAAGCTGATGCTGGCTATGAACATTAAAGTGTAACTCTAGTGGAAGGGAAAATTAGAAATTTGTGTTTTCCATTGACTTAGTGTCCTTGTTGAGCTGCAGTGAAAGGATAGTAACTTTGTACTATAAAGCAGTATTCACATATGCATATCATGCAAATCCTGAAAATTTTAATGAATTTCAGGAGGACTGCCCCTGAAATCCTCCTGATATGGTTGTTCACACATGGACCTCACAGCAGGGGACGACTCACCATGTCAGGCAGGATGGGGAGGCATGACATGATGTAAATAGAAGTTGAAGTGGGGGTCTTCTTTGGCTAGTTTGGGTTTGTCACATGGTTACTGTAATTGTACCTCTAGCCAATGTACATGAAAATGTTTACAACATTCTTCGGATATAATATGAATCTACTGAAACCAAAGAGTCTAAATTTAAACAAAATGTAACAAATCAAATAACTAATTTGTTCTCACACGATTTTCTACTGACAACTTGTAGGGCTTTCACACTTGCAGAAAACTCCAGGAGGAGCTGTAGGTGTGAACGCAAATAGCATTTTCTCCTGCCAGCCCCCTAGTATTTTTACCGCAGAAAGTCTTAAACCCTTTTCACACATACGGAAATCTCCTGAAAAACTCCGGAGATTTCCAGGTGGAGCTGTATGTGTGAACGCAACAGCCGAATTTTTCACTCCGATATTACCCGGAGTTTATCCTGCCAGACCCCTAGTATTTTTTCCCCAGATAATCCAGGTCAGCTGATGTCTGAACGTGGCTGAATATACTCCAGAGATTTTCAATTTGAGCCAATAGGAAGAGAATGACGTTTATATAGTGACCGGCTAAAGTGTCTGCCTGCGACCACTACGATCTCCGTGCACGTAATTAAACGGCTGCATTATGTTTTCAGTTCGTCAGTATGTTGTTCTCCTCTCTTTTGTGGATGTTGTCAGTCCATTGGATTACACATAGCATTGATATAAAGGCAAATATTCTCATTATAACGTCATGCAGCGGACTCTGTTGCTATGGCCGCTACTTCCACATTGTTTGTTCTGTTGCTATGGCCGCTACTTCCACATTGTTTGTTTACGTCACATCTTACGGTGGGAAATCCCCCGCCCCCCCTCCCCTCTGACAGGGATAGTCCCCCGCTGTGAGGAGCATATGTGAACGACTAGGTCGGGAGAATCTCCGGAGAAGTCCTCCTGTCAATATCTGGATATTATCCGGAGTGCATATGTGAAAACGGCTTTAGTGAGCTGATGTGAGAACGCAGCAGGATGTTAACAGGAGAATTCACCTTGAGCCAGTGGGAGACAGCGGTGACGTTTATATCCTGAGACTGGAGTCGGTGCATAAACTGTCTGCACGCAACCTCTACGATCTCTGTTCACTTAATTAAACGGCTGCATTAGGTTTTCTGTCAGTATGTTGATCTCCGCTCTTTTGTTGATATTGTGCTTCCGTCGCATTACCCATAGCATTGATATAAAAGCAAATATTCTCTTTATAGTATCGTACAGCGGAGTCTGTTTCTTCGTCCGCTACTTCCGCATCGTTTTTTTTTCGTCTTACCTAAGGGTCCCCCCCGCCCGTCTGAAAGTATAGTCTCCAGCTGGGAGGAGCATGCGTGCACAGCCAAGTCAGGAGAATATCCGGAGTAGTCCCGCTGAAATGATCTAGATATTTTCAGGAGTGCATATGTGAAAACGGCTTTGGTTAATGTTTGAACTTGCAAAGAAAGCTTTCTCTTGGAGCAATATTTAAAAAAAAAAACGTTATTTTTGCAAAGTGGTGAACATTATTAATTCATTGGCAAACAAGTTAAGCTAGTCCAACTATTTCCTGCTCATTTTCTTTAAAATGTTCTCTTTGATATCTTTAACTCAGTAATCGTAATCATTCAGAAGCAGTTATCTGGAGGTAAAATCGTAATGAGCGTACATAATGTTGCTTTAACATGTTTAACAAGCTACATCTAGAGCTGAGAGTGTCTCAGCAGGACCGACCAGAAAAGTGACAGACAGATGTTCAACACTCAAATGTCTGTCTGCAGACTCCCACACGCAGCCTGTCTGTTAGAATGATTGACTGAAGGTGCTCAACACGTGCACGCCATGCTGTCAGACTGACCGTGTGTCTGCAGTCATGTAGTCATTTGCTAACAGAAGGGACGCACACACACACAGGAATGAAAGACAGACAGACAGACAGACAGACAAAAAGAGCGATTACTATGGAGGACAGATTGATAAAAAAAAAACTGTGCAACATCAATTAGAGGAAAAAGATAACTATGGGATATCTGCTGGAAGATTTAAATCTCTGCTTACACAGAGCAGGAGCGCAGTAATGTGAAGATACACGGTCGGGGGATGGAGATGATAATCTTAATGGACTGGTCATCTGTCTGTGAGCCCCTGATTCACACACACACACATAGAAAAGGGGTTTATATCTCGAAAGCTTTCTGCTGCTTTCTACTGAAATCAGCTTAAAGAGCAGAGGAGAGTTATTAGAAAGGTCTATAAGAACTGTAAAAATACTGTCCTTTTTGCTATCAGGATGTACATACTGTGACTGTAAGTCCTCTGGGGTTTTAACACGTGGCCACACACAGAGATCAGGATGAGACTTGCTATGGTATACTGCACAGGGATTGCTTATGGCTATGGCTACTTTTGTGTGTGTGTGGTGCAGCTTTATGACAGATGTCTTCTTAACTGGACTAATGGAAAACACTTCAGCCACTGCCCATAGCTGCATGCACACACACACGCACACACACACAGATAACAGCCCTTTGGCCCTGACTATAAACCCTATTCCACCTGAAGGCTAACATAAAGAGGCTCCATCTCACATATATACACCGTTTTTTTGTCAAGTTTACTCACATACAGACAAAAGAACAAAGTAAAAAAAAAAAAAAAAAAAAACTCCTTTTATGGACAGCTTTTTTCTGTCTTGAACAAATTCCAATGTAGCCTGTCACTTCAGAGACACTTCCTTATCTTAATTTGTCTAAAGTGTCTCTTAAGGAGCTTTGAGTTCGACTAAAATAGCCTCAGCAAGGACACTAAGGCACATGTCCCCGAAAAGTCCAAACGTATGATTCCCATTGAAATTCTCCTGTTCTAAGATAATCTTTTGGACTGCTAAGAAGGATGATCGTGTGATCATGTGGCACACTTCCCAGCTCTTATTTGAAGCGAGGCTGCATGGTTAAGCAACAAGAGTTCCCAAAAACTTGTGTATTTTAGTCTTCAGTGGTTTGGCTAGACCCCCAGTGTTGGCAAACATTTGCTAAACATGCAGGGCAATGGCAGGGCTCGGTTACAGAAACAGCAGAGAAACAGGAGATTTACAGTAAGGGTTTGGCCCCACGCTGACACTTGATCAGCTTTGGGATGAGCTCTCTACTCGAGGTTCTTGCATGTAACCTTCAACAGTATTTGATGCAATCATGTTAACACTCATTTGTTCAAATTATCAAAAGATGATTCCAGTTGTATCAGACAGCTGTATTTCCAATAAACGTAGCTCTAGTCATCTTTTCTGACTTCATACTCACTACATCCTTTAGACAGTAGATAACTCATGTTACTATTGGAGCAGAAAGTAAGTTGAGAATAGTATGTGCTTTGATAAGTATTGCACAAAGATGTTTTTTGTGAAAAAATAAGGCCTTGATATTTCAAAACGTTTCCTTTTTGAGAAAGGCTCAGTGGAATTTGATGGAAATAGAAAACTTGACTGTACAACTATGAGTTTAGTTTCCAAACAGAAGACCAGCACTATATCCCTCTTTGTAGTTATGGATTATTCAAAATAGAACAAGAACATTATTGAAAACATTTTTAAGTTTGATTTTGTGCCTGTAAATTAGAAATAAAGTTAGATATAAAGTAAATCCGCCAACAACCAAATCCTAACTAACATGAAACCTACATACATCTTTATTCAGTTTTACTTCACCTTCAAATTACAGCAAACTCACGAAGCACTGGAGGTTGTTTCACTCACAAACACATCTTATCTCAGGGACCGAGTTGAGCGTTTTTACTGAGACACGTTGCGGCTGAGGTGGAAGCTGCCAAAACTGTTTTCAAGAATCTGTCCTGCTTAATGTGAACTGACAGTGTTTCTGCCCTGCTGGGCTTTCGTTATGTATCTATTATTTTTGCATCAAATAATGTGTGTTTTGGAGCATAGCACTTCAAATCCTGTGTTAGACTTACACATGTTTATAAGGGGGGGGGGGGGGGGGGGAAATCAAGCATTTTTTTTGGTTTGGGGACTTGTCTACATCAACTGTGGATTTTTGTAAATAAACATAAAGATGATTTTTGCTTTGATTTTGTCGGAGCAAAGCAAAGCCTTGTGGGATACCAAACTCCACAGTTAACACAACTCGGTTAGACTCTGCATTGTGCAGTGTCTGCAGCGTCTATTTTACTAACCTGTCACTTTCACACAAAAACACCAGTCCCTCATTAACACCACTCCCACATCGAGTGTCTGTGTGTGAAGGAGAGACAGGCGGAGGCAGGAGAGTTAGAGGATAGGTGTGAGACGGAGTGAGAGGATGTGAGGTAGCTAAAATGGACAGTTATGAGAAGAGAAGACGAAGAGGTGTGTTCTGGGACTGCAGGGACAAAGTTACTTTGAAAAATCCTTCAATAAAAACATGACTCAACTAAACAAACAGCAGCGGGAACCTTTAAACCTGCCGACAGCTGTCTAACTACACACAGGCAGACAGACAGAGACAAAGTAGGGAGGAGAGGTACACACACAGACAGACAAATGGCAAATAGATCAACTGGCAGCCAGGCTGGCAGAGTCACAAACACAGACTACAGTAAACCAGTGCCGCAGTGTTTCAACAAACTTTTTCAGTGAATTCATTATGAATTCAAAACACTTCCATTATAACAGATGCAGATTTGACCTTGAAAATATGACACTTTACAAATATTTCACGATTGAACCTTCAATTTGCAGAGAATCAAGTAGGATCATGACTCTATACTAAATGTTATCACAATGTGACGTTAGGAGGTGAAAGAAAATACTGATACACTTAAGAGTCCCGATATTAAAATATGTGATACAAGATCAATTCTCCATAAAAATACTGTGTAGGTTTTTATTGCTATTTTACATACAGTGATATTTTTTTTTTACTGACACCAGTAGCTATTGTCTTTGTTGGGATGCATGAAAAGATACTGAAATGTTGAGTCAGTGTAAGATTGCTTATAATAGCAAAGAACAGAACACCCACGAATGATCATTTTATCAAAATGTGATGGTTAATGAGGACGTGCTGGCTTAAAGATGACGTTGTGTTTCTTTCACATGAGCATAACTGATGTCTCATCTTTGAAAAGGGAACTTTAGGTGACAGTTAAGGTGAACACTATGGGTTAATGACGACAACACCAAACACTCTAGGTTATGATGATGACTATGAAGCTCAGCTCTTAGCTGGCCACTTGTAACTCACCCTTCTCAGCGCGCCCCATGTGAGCTGCGTGCAACAGAAGAAAAGCAAAGAAGAAGAATCAGATTAGACTGCATGCAAAGTTGTAGAGTCACACACACACACGAGAAGTTTTAAGATGCATTCACATCTTTATCTCACAGCACACAACACTTATTCAGACAGAACAATCATTTGTCCGATGTAAGGCAGCAGCTTACAACGGGCCAAAAATGTTCCCTTGAAACCACAACCCAGCCCAAAAGAGTTGTTCAGTACCAAGAGCCAACACAATAGCTTTCATTTGATTCCTTCTTTCCTTGTACCGTTTCTGACCACGACTGATAACAAATCTGCTCAGCAGCAACCAAATTATCCCACAGCTTCAGACGCCATTGTTAAAAAAAGGCAAAAGAAAGAATAGATATTTTCATAGTCGACGTAGATACACAAATCTGTGGTGAGACCAATCTGTCGGCTTGCACATGTTCTTAAACACAGACTCTTAGGCCAACAGATGCCTGATCACAACCTTTCCCCTCTGCTTCACCTCACCCTCATGGTAACCCTTAAAATAATCCTTTTCCCAAGACTGTCATCACCTGTCGCCACTTGTCCCAATCTCCCCCGCCCTTACACACACACACCAGACACACCAGACATATCTCCATTACACATTTTATCACCACACTAGACTACACAACTGGTACTGAAGCTGCCCACATCCGTGTCTGTTTGTGTGTGTGTGTGTGTGTGTGTGTGTGTGTGAACTGTAACGTAATTAATCAGCTGAGAGTGTTGATTACTTAATCTGTCATTAGGCAACCGTGTGTATGTGCGTGTGATTGTGTGAGAGAAAGGCAGCAGGGTGTTTCAAGGCCCCCTTGTACTGACAGCTGTGACCAGAGCCAAACGGGGCCGAGCTGAGATTGATGATACTGGACTAATAACCATCATTCATCAGGGATGTGATATTTTAGGGATTCAGGATTTGTTGTGGATGTGCCGCTTTCCTTCATTTCCAATGAGACTTAAACATGTTCATGGATCACTCCCTGCTTTGCGTGGCAGATGATCTAAACCCATCATGTTCCAGTATCTAAAGGTTAATCCTGACTTCAATGTTCAGAACATTTTTACCTGCATTTTTGAAACAAAAGAGTGGAAACACTATGAAATAAAATAGACAATATTAAAAATTGTCTACCAGTTTGCTCGAGGAAAAATGTTGTAGAATCAGAGAAATACGACAAATGGTAACAGGATTTTGTAAAACATTGGTTTCTGATTCCTTTGCTTTAAATCAAATTTTCCATGTCCATGTTAACTTCCTCTGGATACATTTATAATCAAGAGAGTGTTGTGTCCAATCTCAATCACCATTGTGGCTTAACAATTTAAGTCGGGGGCTACACATTCCAAATCGCAAGTTTTATAAAAACATAAACTCAAAAAATAATTTGATTACATTCTCCAAAATTGGATGATTGGATGCCACTTGTACATGTTTTCTAAGACTGTTAAATTAATATTTGGACTTTTGAACAGTTGGTTGCCCAAAAGTAGACATTTTAAAAAGTTACCTTGGTCTTTTGGAAAAATATTTTTTTCCATTTTTGTAATGGAGAGCATTGTGTCCAACTTTGCCTAGTGGCCACTTATGGAATTGCAGCCACACAAAAAAAATCAACCTGCATTTTTTTTCATGGATCTTTTTAAGTTAGTAGAGATTTTCTGATCTTCTGAGAAAGTAGAAAGTAAAAATATGGGATGTCACTGATAAAGATCTATGGGTTGGTGGCAACTTCTGGTAGTAAACTTGTCCGTAAGTCCTTTCTTGCTGTATAGGTCGGTTGATCAGTTCTTGTTTTACTGAATATTTCTGGGCTTATTATCCAGGTGTTGGAATTTCCTCCACGCTCATACAGACTAAGGCTGCAACTTAGAAGGATTTTTATTGTTAAACATTTTGCTCCCTCCTGCCAATCATTATATTTTGTCAGCAGGTAAATTACAAGCAATAACTGGATGCTGGGAACGTGTGCTGATTGACATATTCTCAAAAGCTCAAAATCAGCTTGAAATGTACTTTAATCAAAACTTTTACTGTGATTAGCCATGCAACCTGTTGTACAACATCGCTTTGCACTGCATGGAGTATGAAAAACCTGAACCACAACCTGTGTCAGTCCTGTCATGTTCTCACTCCCCCTCTCACTTAACTCTCTGGCAACAGTGCGAGGATAAGAGGTTGCACCGTCGCTGTGTGTCGCTAATCCATATTTCAGCACAAACCCTCCAAATCATTCTTACACACACACACATGCACACAAAGTCTAATGAGGGATTAGCTAATGAATTCTCTCAACAGATTAATTACATTTCACACACACACGCTTGTGTGCACGCAGACTTCATCCCTAAACGCAGGAGAAATGAGCCAGTTACTTTCAAAGAGATGGATTTCTCAAATCTATCACGAAATTGAAATCCATGGAAACAGTTTGGCTCTGAGCAAAGCGGCGTTTGATTTGAAGAGAAGACATTAGGATGGATCTGAAGGACGGCAGACCAAGGCATTACTTTTAATGAGAAAATAAATAAAAAAGGCCTTTTGATTTGGCGCCATTTTACATGGCAGGAGTAGAATGAGGAGGCATTTTCACATGAGACTAAATGAGAGGCAAACATCTTTGTACCACTGTACTCTGCAGGGCTTAAAAGCATCGGCCTCCCTCTTTCTCTTCAAGTGACAGCAACACACATGACACACACAATTGCTGCACGCACACACACAAGACATGACAGCGAAGCACACACAAACACACTCCCTCCTGCCGTTTTCACAGTCTCTTGAGTGGAGGAGATGCCCACGGCCAAAAACCAATGGTTGTATTTCTTGTTTTTTCTCCTCTTTCTCACTTTCAATTCTTTTTCTCTCTGGAAAAACACATTTTAATTTCATCTTTCAAATTGAGCAGAAAAGTAATTATAATTAAACCAACTTGGTTCTAATGTTCAAAATACTAAAATAATTCAGAATTGTAATTAAACCAGCTCAGATGGGGTGTTCGGTGGCAGCGGCAGCCTCTTAATTTGTCTGCAGACGCTGATGGAAAACAATTATTTCACTTCATTAAGATTAAAGACGCCTGGAATGTGTGTCACAGCTCGATCGGCGAGGAGACAGATTTAGAAAGTTGTCAAATTAACAAAAGCTCACTTACTGTCTTCGTACAGTCGACGAGACGCACATTTATTACACTGACTTTGAAAGTGATAGGCCAAAACCCTTCTGATAAGACGAGACAAATTCACAGAAATGCTAGAATTTATAGTTTGACTTTCTAAATGGGAAACTGGGAGATAAAAGCGAGAAATGAGACAGTTTGAGAGAAAAGACGCATTAACACAAACTCAAAGTGACTTTGTTACAATATGACGGACAGATTTTAAATCCTCTGCCATCGATTTTTCCCCGTCCTTGTCTCTGATTTCAGGGCATGACTGCTGGCGACGGATGCTGCAGCATAAAACACACATCTCCTGTGATTTTCTTCACTACTGACTTCTGTTTAAATAATCACCACTTTTTCTTACAAGGCTGGCAGCATTTATGTCGTGCTCATTAACCCTATCAGCCTCGGCAGTTAAACATAAAACTTCTGGGCTCATATTAGAGTAATAAAAAAAATGTTTGCACTCCTTTAGCAATAAATGCAAGGTCTTGCTTTGTGTGCAATACATATATACACATCTTGTCTCCATGAATTAAGATTCACAGTGAGCATTGAAAAAGGGCATGGCAATTAACTCATTATCCCTAAAAAATGTGATTGTTTCATTGCAATTAAAGAAACCTTTCCCTTGATCTGATTAAATTAAATTACTGCTGATTGACTTTATCTTTATTTTAAACATAGAAATATATTGTTTTCTTCTGCAAGACAACTAACTGCAAGTCCTCTTTTTTAAGCCCCTCTCCTCATTAATGATAGCCCACCTCCCACCCTGTGCAAAGAGGCCTCTGGTCACTAGTATTTACTTGCAAATTAACAGCACTCAGATTCCCAACGAGGCCTCAAAGAAATTCCACACATTTGTTACCCCAGAGGGCCAAATGGCTACAAGGGAGGGGGAGGGGGAGTTACAGAATATGGGGAGGGGGGGGCGCAATAAAACGTTCACAGATGAAGTGGTAATTAATGTGTAATTTCAATGCAAATCATTAACAGACAAAGGGGAATTCTGCAGCAGAAAGCGACGTTTTATATCCTGCTTCAGGTTGTGTCCAGCGCTTCAAATGCGCTTTACTTGTCCTTTGTTACAGCCTCTGTGGTTTTAGTATAACTTCAGAGGTCAGCTGTCTAACAGCTGTGGAAGTGTCTGTCTTTCTCTCTCTGTCTGAGTTAGAGTGCAGACACTAACAACTGCTGAATGCGGAAATAAAGCGCACAAAAGACAATCCACGCACAAAGGCACAGGTAGAGAGAGTTTGCTTGCGCGGAGTATAAGAGCTGCAGAGAATCTTGGAAGACGTCCGATCTGCCCTGCACCGACAGCAAACACATCGTATACAGGATATAACCCCCTAATGTAGTTTATTAAGCGGACTTTTGCATCCCGCAAGAAGAACTGATCCAGCGTTTTGCCCTCCCTGTAGCACAGTTGCTTTTCTGCACACCACACGGACGAAACGGGAGCAAACCAAGCACACTTTGCAATGCATCCTTCGCTTTAAAACCGGGCTCCAAGGACATCCTGAAGTCAGGGAAATGGGCTTTGCATGCATCACCAGACAAATTAGAAAGAGTTTAATAAACAAGTGTCATGCACAGGGGCACGGGCTTCAACTATGAATGCGTCATGTTAAAGTTTCATCCTCTCTGTCATGCAGGTAGTCTTTCAAATCACATGTAACACCATAAAGAGTAAAACCTTTACCACAAATTCACCCAAAGCCAGGTTATCTACGTGAGAGCGGACGACCCTGTCCTTCCTCTTCTATCTCCTGTTAGTTAAATCACTGTGCAAGAACATCGTTCACTTCATCAAACAGGAGATCGGCGTGCAGACTATAATCCTAACCATTAGGTTTTACTGCATGCAGCGCGAATAAAGTTGAAGCAGATGAGGTTCATTCGGTTTGCGTAATGAGAAAGACTCATATAAACGCCTTAGAGTTGTCCTAAAACATCGCAGACATACACAGGACACTCGATAGATAACATTATGGCTAAAAAACACGAAGACAGAAAAGATTGCTTAACGCCGTAGATACAATAATGATCACACCTTAACGTCACAGAGCACTAGATTGCAGTATGAACTAGAAAAAATATAAATAATTCCAGTGATTCGGAGGGAATATTATAGTTATCAAGGGGAGATTTTAGTGCACACCTTAACTTTTTTTCCATTCACTCGTTGTCCGTGAGGCTGCACGGCGAACGGGGGGGGGGACGACGACGACGATGTTTCTCTACACACACCATCATGAAATCTCTATCCCTTCAACCTAACACGAGCTTTTAACAGGTAGCCCCGTGCAAAAGGTGCAAATGTCTGCCACTGTAGCTCGTTTGCAAGCTGCATATTTCTGACTTTTGATCCTAAATTCAAAAACCGTAGTTTTGTAGGCTGCAGAAAATCAGTCCCGCAGTTCCGAGTCTGAATAAATATGTCAACTTTGTTTAAAACTCCGACATTCCCAGTGACCAATCCAAGCATGCATCCGTTTCAGTCATTCGTGCAAACTGAGCAACCTACTCGGCAAACAGACCAAGTTCAAACAAGAGCCGACAGTTTCACACAGGCTCAAACAGCCCAGGATGCAACATTTTACACTTCAACGGTGACAAAAAGCCCACGTAGAAAAGCTACCTGTGCTGCTGAACAGTAGCCTAGAGAAGCACTAAAATAGTCACAACAGTATAGGCTACAACATGAACACGGTGGCTAACTTTTCTACAACACCTAAACACACCTGTCAGGAATTCAAACGTAGGCACAGACGGGGGAAAAACGTCCAAACTTTCATTTCACAGCGCGGAAGGAAACCCCCATGAACTGTCTGTTTTATTCCGTTTTTGTACTCACCTGTCGGTATCTGACCGGAGACTTTCCCAACAGTCGAGAGGAGAAACAGGAGTCCCGGGAGTGCAGAGAAAAGTGTATCCATGTTTTAAAACGTGGCCGTCGGATGAGTCCGGAACAGTTTTCTCCCCTCCGTAAAAAGTTTTTTTTTTCCTTCGCGTTTCTCCGTCTTCTATGTGTTGTATCTTTATAGTTGCGTTATTATTCCTCCTGTTGTGGTGAATTCAGCCGCCCCATTCTCTCCTTTCTCCGGTTTCTCTCTTTTCGCTTCCTACGGGCTCTCGCGGACTCTACACTTTGTTGAGTGAGGGAGCGCGAGCGACACAGAGAGGGAGGGAGCGCGAGGAGCGCAGCAGAGAGAGTGCGTGACGTCACGAGGTAGGAGTTAATTGAAAGGGGAATTAAAAAAAAAAAATCAAAACCTGTATTTTTGTATAGGCCTTCTTCAGTTAAAAACATTAGTATTGAGGTTTTTGTCATAGTTTTCCTCATTAGTGTAATCACCACCATTAATCCAAACTTTTACAATAAAGTTTTACAATCTAGTTTTGTATTTAGCTACTTGACTCAAAGGCTATGGCTTTCCATTTTACAACATTTTTACATTTGTTATTTTA
The DNA here is from genome assembly GCF_963584025.1 of Labrus mixtus. Classification (NCBI taxonomy): domain Eukaryota; kingdom Metazoa; phylum Chordata; class Actinopteri; order Labriformes; family Labridae; genus Labrus; species Labrus mixtus. Next base: position 8,143,383 of record NC_083623.1, on the reverse strand, counting down.
ATTAAGAGATTATTTTAATAGACTAACTTTTAACCTAATTATTGTATTTGACTGTTATAGTCACTGCAGGTTAAAATATGATTTAACATATGTTATCCTATTAACATACTCACCTGACTCATTCAATTAGGTGCTGGTTTGTATTTCATAGAAAAAAAAAAAGTATGTCCTCTATAGTAAATATAAAGTCATACATTCACACATTCCTGCATGGATAATACTGATCTCCTAATTATGAGTATCAAACAATTAAATGAAATTGATTATTTATATTTATTCAAACAGAATAAGCCGGCACACATGTTCTTACCGACAGACCTTTGTATGAACTATCATGATTTTAGTTCATATGTGCAAATCTAATTTTGACAACCTCAGAGCAGAAAAAGCCTTGAGCCCTACATGAGATCTTTGGTGGCCCTCCTAGGGGTGCCCAGACCACAGGTTGTGAACCAATGCCCAAAACCTATCAGCCTGAATTTAATATCCTCTGTAGATGAGACAGTAAAAGAAACACACACACAAAAACCTCCACTATTTTTAAAACTATAATTATGTTCCATCAAAGGATGATGTTTGAGTTTATATCAATGTCTATAAATTGTGCTTATTTTAAAACTTGGATAAAGATAAAACAGAGATGCAAAAGTTCTGAAGGACGAAATCAAACTGTTTCAAAGACACAAACCAGAGCAGCGTCAGGATGTGCAGCGTCATCAAGATGTACAGCCAGGAGGTGCTTCCTTTTGATTTACAGCAGACCTTGTGGACAGTTGCTGGACTGTGAACTTCACTTTATTTTTTATTTGTTGAAAGAACCTTTCTGTCAGAAAATGAATTTAATCACTTTAGCATGTGGTTCAAGGTTGACCTTTACATCCTTGGTTTTAGATCATAAAATGAATCACTGCAGTTAGTACATTTAACACATTTTCTGCAGCTTATGTGAGTAATGGTGCAATATACAGTATCTAACCATGTTCTTGTGTTTGTGCTGGTTTCTGTATGCTTGTAGTAGAATTCAAAACAAATCATTTGCCCACATTTCACCATCTGCCATCGATGATGACAGCCGTGCGTGTCAAGCTGAGGCTCCATGACATCATGACAGGCCTGCCAAAAAGACAAAATTGGTGTTTTGATTTGGTGCACAGCTGAGCTAAAAATATGTGGTGTGGCTAGAAAAGGACGAGCGGGGAACCACATGTGTGTTGTCTCTCTTTTAGTGCCACTTTTTTTGTCATAAAAGGCATAAAAAATATATTTTTCCTAAGTGCCTGGCATAGGAAGATAGGGATATTCACATGTGAAAACTTTTGTTGTGTTGGTGCTGGATGGGAGTGCTTGTAATCATAAGTGTTTCTTTCTGCTCTAACAGCAAATCTAACTGTCTGGTTTGGATCTGTAGGTGTCCTCAAAATAAAACCTGGGTGTCCTGTCATCATAAAATCTCTCTGTTGCTACTACTCTCCTTCAAAATGTGAATTCGCTTTGGTAAAACAGCGCTTGTACCCTGCTATTATAGTCAGCAGTGTGTTTTTACCGTTGTGTTTGCTGAAGTTGCAGGTTCCAGGTTGTTATTTGAAGCTATTTTCTCGTACACACAGCTGTCATGCCACACTTTTGTATGCAATGATGCAGGCAGCCTCCTATATTTGCAGGTTTGTTTACAGAGGGCTGAAATCATCTGAGCATACCTGTACTTTAAACTCAGATTTTGCATGGGTATAGTGTTCGTGGGATGCAACTGTATTTGCAGGCATGGACGTCTGTGAGGTTCTGTCAAGCATGAGAATCAGAGATGCAAATTTCAAAGATAAAATGTATAGTTGAGAATATTCACAATTACAAAAGGAGATTGCAATAATATAAATGCAAATAGCCTATCCTCCAGCAATCTGTGTGAAAACATCAATCATAATTATTAGAAAATCTGCTCTGAAAACACCTTGATTTGCTGTTAAGACCATTATTCAAATCACAATCTTATTGTCGCTATCTCGGCTCTGCACACAACAATTGTGCACATGACACTTTGAGTAGTGAAGCTCTGAACTATTGTTTTGAGTCATCAGAATCAGAATTAGAGGATATCAGAAGGACTGCCGACTGAAAATCATCAACGTCACCACCCATTGGTTTCCGAAGAGGTATTTTGATGCCCATCGATTGCAGTCGTCATGTTGGAAATGTCATCTCAACCTAACTGTCAATCAATCTAGAAACAGACAAAGAGGTGGAGCTTAGGCAGGAATTAAGCCTCCTGGCAAACAGCTACAGCACGTCCACTTGTCAGTCATCTCAAGCACTCCTAATTATGCAGATTTATTAATATCTCTTAGGCTTAATCAAATTAAAGCAAATTACTTATAAACCCCTCCCTCCTCCAATTTAGTGTGAACCAATAATGACAAAAGCTATTAATACCATGAACATTTTTGTGACTGTGGTGAACTCTGGCAGCCAAGAAAGGGACAACTGCTGTCCACACTAAAAGTCAGGGGCCATCAGTACTTGGATCAAGGACGCCACTAACACTCAGTTCAAAAGGCTGTGGTGTGAAGTTTTCCTGTATGTGTTTTTTAAATTTGCAATAAATAAAAAGGCCTAAACATGCCCAGGTCAAACACATTATAAGGATAGTTTTCAAAATGTTCAGCTTTGGATTTAGGCTAATTTTCTTATTAGTTTGTATTGGCCCTCTCTTTCATTAGACCAAACAGCTGAGGAGAGACAGTAAATGTAAAGAGGGAGTCAGGATGACAAGCACCAACTGGTTGCAAGTCACCAGTGCATCAAGGATTTAGCCTCTGTATATGATACCTGAGCTTGTATAGGACTTTTCTAGTCTTCTGACTACTCAAAGCACTTACACTGCAGGTCACACCCACACATTCACACACTGATGTCAGAGGCTGCTATGTAAAGTGGCCATCAGTATTAGCAGAAGCAACTTGGGGCTAAGTGTCTTGCCCAAGGACACAACGGTTATGAGGCTGCAGGAGCTGGGGATCAAACCACCAACTCTACCACTGAGCCCAGCTTTAATGGGGAACCTGCTCCACTGATTTATCTAAACCAACGCCCCTGAAACTGTTTCAGAATATTTTTTTGGATGGAGACTTTTTTGTACATTAACCCTAAATCAAATAGCGTGGAGGTTAGAGTGAATTTCGAATCCTATGAGTTTTACTGACTTGAGATGTACAGATCTTCAATCTACTGTAAAATTCTGAAAGTCAGACATGTGGTGAAGTATTTAAAAAAAAATATGATTTGTTGCTTGAATTTTCATGTGGAGACATGAAAGCATTTTCTCTGCCTATTGTATTTTTTTTGACAGCCTTTAAACCAAACATTGTCTTTCCCAGTGTGGATTTCTGGTCTTTAGTGATTTGAAGAGGGTTTTTTTTTAACCCCTGTTGTTTTTTTTACCCTTCACATCAAACAAAAACTACCATGTTGCAACTCTTATCTGGCTTCAGGTGGCAAAAGCCGGCAAAGAACATCACGGCAGGTAGTCATCACTGTGTAATAACAGACTGAAAGTTAGTCTACCTGGAAGAATATCTGCGCTGGAAATGGACTGCAAGCATAAAAAACATTTATCTTTTTTTGACCTTGTTTTGAACCCGACGCAGGAACATTGTTCCTGTGCAGGCAATTTGCAGCAATCTTACCTGTCACAGCACTCACTGGAGCTCACCTGTAGCTCAATGCAATTTAGAGAACAAATGTTTCATCTGGTGTCTGGTTTGTGATGGACGGCTGAGGAGGCTACTGTGTTTTTGGGAACCTTAACACCAGGCAGGAGTGTAAATATTGGATGATTCTGTTTAGTAGCAATGCTCCTTTTAAGTCCTCTGTGCTGGTGACAGCTGCGGCCTGGGGCGTTATATTCATAGATCGTGGACCTGTCCTACTATAGTGATTGAAACAACTCTTTTTTAACCCAAGGATGAGGAAAGATTAGATTTTGGTTATGAAAGGTCAAAGGTCAAAAGTTGAGATGCTGTGATAGGTAAAAGAAATGTGTGGCCATAACTTAAGTATTCATACATGAACTATGGAATATTAGTTTACACAAATGTTAGTTAGGTAGAGGCGCTGCTTTTCAACAGGCAAGGCAGGCAACTGCTTGGGAGGTCCCAGGCCAGTAGGGGGCCCCTGTGTGTGTTGTGTAAGCCTGATTCGACAAATCATGGGTAAATTTAAAAATTTCTGTCAACATCTCAACTGATAACTCCACATCCACTTGTTGGATTGGTATGAAATGTTTGACAGATATTCATGAGAAGGTGAACCACACTGACTTTCATGACAACTCCATGAATTTTCCCTGTTGTACCAACATGTGGCTTAACTTTGGGGATCTGATAGGAAAGATTTGACCACTGTATGGATTGCCATAAAATTAGGTTTAGATGTCACTGTCTCCTTGTTGTCAATAATTTGGTTATTCATCAAATACCTGTTACACTGTTGCCCTTTCTATCAGCTTCAGCTCGTCTCAGACACAAGTGATGTCACACATACATCCAGCTTTCTGTCTCTCCTTGTCCTTCTGCCTGATTGACAGCTCTGTGGCTCTCATGTTATCTTATTCCCACCTGCTACAGCAGAACAACTTATTCCTCCTCCACTGTCTGTCTGTCACATTCTCTATGTGAAGACAGACGCAAAAAAGTCAAGAGTCACTTTTCCCCTTGGTTTGAGTACTTTGAGAAAGCTGAATTTTGCAGGGTAAAAAGAGATAAGTGTAAAAACCAGCAGGCTCTATCTAACACGTCATGCTGTTTGGATAAGGCATTGGATTTTCATGTCACTGTGATATGTATAAAAAGGTTTTGGCAATGATTACTGGAAACTGATTTAACCGTTAATTTTGTTCCCATGAGTTTGGCTGTAACCTTGACATGTGTAGAGTCTCACAGAGTCTAACTGATTAAAATAGTCAAGTAGCTTCACATTTTTAGTGTCAATAGAATATTTCATCGAGAGCAGGAAAAAAATTGGCTGCTTTGAAGGGGACAAATGAGACAATAAAAGAGAAGAGCCGAGCAGAACTCGAGGTCAGCTCCTTTGATTTTGCTTTCAATTTATTCACAGTCTGAATAGAAACATCAATTTGAATTTACAAAAGTGCAACCTTCACTCGGTTATGATGAACACGGCATCCTTTCAATGCAAGAACTCTTTTAATATTTTAATCAGCATATTAAAAAAAACTCACTGAATTAAAGTGTTACAAAGAGAACTTGACACCGGCTGAATTTGAGATTTCACCCTCATTTATGACAACTGTCAAAATAAAAGTAATGTCATTAGAGGACCTGGCAGAATCAATCAAACACAAAGGCTTTACAACTTAAGAATCCATTCATTTTATCAAAAATCCTCAAAACAAAAGTCATTTCTTCACCCGAACTCGTTTTCTGATGTTTTTTTTTACTTCTCTGAGCAAAGCATTAAAATCACTGATTTAGCTGCCAGCTCCATTATTTACGTGTGATAATGCTAAGTGGTGCGTTCCTCCGCCGGGCTCGATAATAATCCTGTAGTTTGTGATGTGCCATTATTGTCATATCTTTTAGTGTGTGCATGCTTGAGATTATTGAGAATAATATCTCTTAAGATTCTCCTTACGTGCGTGATGCTGCATGATTTTCAAAATCTGATAGCATTTTAAAACTCCTGTAGTCAGACCAGGCTTAAGAGGTACCGCTTAGGCCATAGGGGGCGCCAAAATTGACACATCCCAAAAGTTCTTCACAGGAGCTTTAACTGAAAACATGACTTGCTGGTATCAAGAAATATTAGTTAATATTGATATACTGATGTTGCTTTAAATAAAGGTCAGAGATTTGAATGACTTCTGGATGTGTTTTTTTGTGGTGCTGAGTTTAATCATCAATTAATGTTTATCACTGAGAGATGAAATTCACCTCAGGCTCCACATTGGACCTAAAATTATTTTTAGAAGAGGCCCCAGTGACCTTGTACGAGTAGCCACTTCATGAGCTGTAGCCTGTGCTCTTTAAAGATGGAAAAGATGTGTGAAATGAAATAATTCACCATTGAGACAATCCAACGAAGGATGAGTATAAATATCTATTCTCTGTCATACTGTAACAGAGGAAGGCAGATAGATTACGCACTGATTAGATACTGTCAGTCATGTCTTATCGAGGAAAGCACGGGAGCCGATCGGGGTGATTCTGCAACTAATTATTCGTCCAAACAAACCTCAAGTGTGCTGTGTCAATTCGATTATTTCATTGCTCCCAATTGAGGTGGAGCCTCCCTTATCACGAGTTTCAGATCGGCTGCCTCCAACAGAGCACCTGCACTAGCCAAAGAGAGTGAGCAGGCTGAGGAAGCATCACCAATTGCGTACTTTTACAGCTCACAAACATGGCATTGACACAACACAAGTGCGGACCCGTTACAATAGACAGCCAGCTGACAATGACGATCGTCCGCCATATTTGTTTTTTCTTCCGAAGTCACGTTTGACCACTCAAGTTTCTGAGATCTCTTGTCTCAATCTTTAATCTTCATTGAATTAGCCAGCAAGTCTCGTTTTGAGATGCAAGTCAAGTCTCAGATCTTTATGTTTGAGACCTATATCTGACATATACATTCAATTTGTAGATCTGCAGCTTCTTTTCAAAGTTACAGTCACGACAATCTTCATTATTTATTCAGCTGAAATTGCTATTTTTCCAGCTCTTCTTGCCTATAAATATTACACTTTTGTATGAGGAGAGGAGAGAGTAATTTACCTTGTGCACAGAGTTGGCAAGGCACACACACACACACACACACACACACACACACACACACACACACACACACGCGCACACACACTACTTAAACCATTTGGGGCCTGTGTGTGAGAGATATGCATGTTCAGTCTCAAGGTCGCAGCTACAGTATGAATCTGCTCTGTGTGTGTTTGGATGTGTGTGTGTGTGTGTGTGTGTGTGTGTGTGTGTGTGTGTTTGTTTATTTTTTTAAAGACAGATAGAGAAAGTTGTGTGTGTTATTTTTTCTCATGAATACTCAAGTCTGAGGTATGCAACCTGGTGTGGGAGTGTGTGAGCACACATTTGCTCAAGTAAGCACGTCTGCATACTCTGCACACACACACGCACACACACACGCACGCACACACACACACACACACACACACACACCCACACACACACACACACACACACTCACTCATCCAGAAACATACTTGAAGCCAGTTTTACTGCTCATCCTTCAACATGTTTGTTTTTTTGTTCACAGGTGTAGACAGATGTTGCGGTTGTCAAACAACAAGCCAAATGAAACTTACATGTGAAATGTGAATGTAGCCTGACTAGTTATCATTTGCATAATCTTGACAGTGTTTCTTTCAAAAGATGGTTCCCAAAGATTTAAAAAATAACAAAAACTGAGATGCTCAATGAACGTACTCTTACTGTTTGTTTGCCTGTCTTTCATTCACTCAACTTTTATAAACTTGAATCAAAAGGACAATTGAGCAAGGAGGATATTTTTCCACAAAGGTCTGCTTCAAAATCACAGTTCTGTTCCACTTACCAGAATACATTTAATATCACACCTTGTTCAGTCTCAGAGGATTAAATCTGCACCTCGTTCCTATACTGTATGTGTGCCTGCAGCATACTTTCCGAAAATCGAACCACATTCAAACACATATCAAGCAAAAATGCACTTATAAGAAACATGAAAAGGCTTTGTATGTTTGGTCTGCTTGCGTCACACTGGAGCCTCATATAAGAAGAAATATAGAAATGAATTCCCACAAGCAACACAAACGCATGACAACCTTGAGATGATCCCACACTGCAGTTTGGACTTGTAGGAAGCAGATTCATATTCATATTGCATCAAGTTTCTCTTCCAAATCTATTATTCTCTGCCACTCTGCCAATGTATCTGCATGCCTAAAGAAGCAATTTGACTGAAAACATGGCCAAGAATGTTTCATTTAACCAAGAGTAAAGTGTAACTGATGAGTGGTTTTCTAAAGGAGAATTACTTTCATATATATATGTTGTGTGATGCTGTCCAAATGCTCAACTTCTTAATCACTTCTAATATCTTGGACACTTCACTTGACTATTCCCCACACTTAATGCAATGCTGTCCACTGAGCCAAGAGGAGGAAGGGTTAGTCCAAACTCCAACTGTAGCCAGTCTTTCCCCACAGTGCTCACTGATTCAGCCAAGGCGGACTTGGTTGGCTCTTCTGTTTGTCCAGTCCCTGCTGTGGACATGATTTAAAGTAATGAACATGGTAAAATTGAGTTTTCACTTTTGCTTTCACTTTTGAGGATTCTTCCAGTTTAAGAACTCACTGTATATAAATTTAAAGCGCAGTGGGATGTTCACCCTTTTGTTATGTTGACTTTTGAAGCCTCAAATGCAGCATTTTGGCCATGTTGGTTTTTTGGAACCAGAACCTTATTCGGATGATTGGATGGAGCTGGAAAAGGGTGAGGGATTGGCAGAAATGAAATGATCAATGTTATAAAGCTAATTCAGACGATTTTCTACTTAGCTTGTTAACCATCATGTCTCCTGACTTCTGCTCATCTCTGTTGGGAGAGTAAGCTGTGGCTGATCAACTATGTAACTTTAAAGAACCAATTGCACATAGAATAGAATAGAATAGAATAGAATTAATAGAATAATACAATAACACTTGAAATTTAGGCTACTTACTGAGAAAATCATTGTAAGAAATTTGCATAAAGATGTTCCAAAAAGCACAAAAAGGCAGCTACATGGAGCTATTGTTGTTGCAAATGCCTAAATGCCTGTTTTTTTTTTTTTTTTTGTCTTTTGTCTTGTCTTTGTCCAGTCGTACTGTTTACCACTTGCACATGTTTTCCAATGTGGTTTTATACTGCAAATGGCAATAAACGTAACCAAAACTAGCCACAATTAGGAGTCATTTTTAAATATGTACAAAGTGAATAATTGCTGAAAAGTGTAAGTGTTTGATCTATTAACTGCACTTATGGAACTATACGCATTTGCAAATAGTTTGCAAAAAAACAATAATAGCTTCATCTGGCCAGCAGCACCCGCCTGATATATACTGGTCATGCACCTAATTATGCAGAAATTCAAGCCACTATAACTTAAACAATTGAGTGTTTAAGAGAAAGATTAACTATCCAGACCAAATCCATTATTTGTACACATTTGTATTCATGTTTAATTCTATTGTAAAGTAGGGCAGTTTAATATGGAGCTAAATGGGAATTAACTCACTTTTGGAGGCAGCCTCAAGTGGCCATTTAAGGAACTGCAGTTTTTGTGCCCTGCATGTTTGGCTTAACTTTACAGAACCAGAAGCCGCTGCTTTATCAAGAAACACACTGACTGTTTAGAGTAATAGAAAAAGAAATTCAAAGCCTTTATGAATTGACAGGTTAATGTGAAATACTGATGTTTTTTTTATTGAAAAACCATCATATTACAGGCAGTACAACAGCCTAGCAAATGTATTTAATGTTAAACCGAGCTATCCCTCTACCCCACACCCCCTCCCCCTCCCCCTCGTGAAACACTGATGTTGAATATTAGAGATATAAAGTGACAGATCTGACACAGACTGACATCCGATTGTCAGTGATTATTACTATAAAATGTGTTTTTCTGATGTGTGGCTGTTGAATCAGGATTACAAAGCAGCATTGTGTGTGTGTGTGTGTGTGTGTGTGTGTGTGTGTGTGTGTGTGTGTGTGTGTGTGTGTGTGAACGTGTATGTGTTTAAGTGTGTGTGTGTGTGTCTGCTCCTGGTCCAGTTGGCCTATAAGGCTGGCACTACCCACTTGTCTGTTCTGCTGTTACCATGACAATGCCCACCATGACAGGCCAACACCATATGGTTGCTATGGTAACGCTCCATTTTATTTGGCGGATGTCGTTGAACCAGGTGTATCTGCCAGCTGGTGACGACAGGTGGATGATGGGAGTGGGTGTGAGTATGTGAATGTGTGTGTGTGTGTTTTTTTTTGCTTGTTTGAGAGCAGATACACCAACAACATGGAGCCTCAAGGAGACAGAATAAACCAAAAAAATAAGAATGTACTGAAGACTTTTAACTAATTCTACATGACTGATGATTAGAAGTATGATTCAAGGGCTGTGAGTCCCAGACTCACGAAGAAAATGCTGAAGAGCCCCGACACACTCAGCCAACAGTTGGCCATCGGGCTGCGTCTGACCATCGACTGCCTGTGAGTCCAGCACCATCAGGTTGGCCTGTGGAAGCTTCTGCTCTGCCAAATCAGCATTTTGAAGCAGGGACGCTGAGACTCTGTGAGGGTGACGGATCTGAGTGGTTCTTCAGTAGTTATAAGTTGCACTTTTTAGAAAAATTGGCCACTTATACTACAAATTAGACAGAACTGTAGAGACAAAATACTTACAACTGAAAATGTGAAGAAATGCATCACATGTTATTTTACCATTTTAATTGTGCTTTATCCTACAACTTTCTTTAGTGTTTGTTCACTAACATCTTTAATCTGCTTTCCTTGATTTCCTTCAGTACAAACTGACTTGTCCTGACCCTCCTGCTTCTGGTTGTTCCCCCCTTCTATGTGTCTGCCTCCTTCAATTTCTTCATCTGCAGAACGTTTTCTTAAGTCACCCAATGAAACAGAACTTGGTTTTGAAACTTTTAATCATAACTGTATTCTCACAAACAGTTGAGATGATTATGAAGGTAGTTTGTTGTTAACAACATAGTGTACCGAAACAATCCAAAACTAAGATCATGGAGGATGAATCCCTCACGCTCTCTGATACCTGCAGAGTATAATGGGGAGACACAACTTCTTCTTCTAGTTTATTTAGAGAAGCAATCTTATACTAGTAAAATAAGAAAAATGCAAAAACATAGTTGGAAAATATACCTCTGCAGATGCAAATCTACCTGTGTAGCCTGCACAGGTATTGTCTATGTGTGTATTGTAGTTTTCCACAACGATGATAGGTTACGCTTTGATACCATGTGTTTTAAAACAATACAATCCCCATACATTTTGGCTTTGATAGTATTGAAAAAGTTTTTATTTTGTGAACTCGTACTTAAGTTTACAATTCTGGTTTCTTAAACTCCCTAGTTCATTTATTGCATTACCGCCCCCTGCTGTCAATTAGAGGGAAAAATAATGTGAAAGAGTCTACCCAAGGGCGAGAGGCAGAGTACACCCTGGACCTATGGCCAGTCGATCCCTGACATACAGAGACAAACAACCAGTCAAAATGACATCCACAGCTATGGATAATGTAGAGTCACCAATTAACCTGGCAAGCATGTCTTTGGACTGTGGGAGGAACACAGAGTACCTGTGGTGAAACATGCAAACTCCGCAAAGAAAGGCCCTGTCCAGTGGGGACTCAAATCAGAAACCTTCTTGCTGTGAGGCGACAGTGCTAACAACTTGTTACAGCCCCACCCATACCCCCTCTCCTGTGTGTCTTTGTGTGTGTGTGTGTGTGTGTGTGTGTTGGTGAATGTATTCTCCTGGCCAGATAACATTCACCCGTGTTGCCTGCTGGAAAAGCTGCAGAATGCAATTAACCAATCAGAGGACAGCCCCTGCATGCCCATTCCTTTAAGAAGCTTGGTCAACCAGCAGTCTGGGCGCAGCTTCGTTTGTTCTCAGCTCGCCACTGTGCTTCTCGTTGGCTTTCATCTTTATGTGTACAAATGTTCTTAAAACTCATTTTACTGTTTGGACTGAGTCAGGTATTAGTTTTGTTTCATAGCTCCTTAGTGCTCTCATAATAATAAGCCATAATGGCTACAGAGGTGATACTTGCACTATACAAAAACAAGCAACAAGGTATTTGACTAACAATGATGGACTTCCTTTTATCACTTGTCTTAGACTGTTTGGCAGCTACTTCAGGGTGTGTTCAGTTGTCAGAAAGTATCAGACGCCAGAGTCAACAGATTACAACATCTAACTGTCTGCATAACTACAATAGCTTTATTCTGATTCAGCTGTGTGTGTGTGTGTATGAAATGAATGCTACACTGTAAAAAAAAAAAAATTAAAGGACCAGAGCGAGGCTCTATGACATTTATTATAGTTGGTGTACAAGAAATCACTGTACTTTGTTTGGGAACATCTGGCCCTAACAGGAAATGACTTGTTCTACTGGACATGAAGATATTACCTTTGAACATAAATGCTGTCATAAAATATGACTTACTCTCTAAATTTACTGGGAGGAAATTTTTACAGAACTCAAAATAGTTTCTTCTGTCATTCTTTTAATCTAAAGTGAATGTTCTTTTGTAAAATTCACAAAATACTTGCAGTTTTGGGACATTTTAGAGCTATAAACGTTGTCTCTGTTACTTTGTGGGACAACATGTATGTGAGTCAACGCTTTATCTTCATCTCAAAAACAGTTTGCACATTGAGAAAGTTATCCCTCTGACTACTATCAATTGATTTAAAAATGCACAGCACCCTTGAAAAAGAATAGTACCTCATAAATTTAGATTCATTCTGTTTTTACATGTTTAATTTGGCTCCTTGGCACAGAAATTGAGCATAAGAGAAGCCAGAAGACAAACAGTTTGCGCAGCCAATAGATTGTCTTTTATTGAAGCTTCCCAGTCACTCACAGTTATTGGGCATTGTGTTACAAAATAAGAAAGTAGAATCAAAACATAACAACTTGCATTCCAACTTTTTTCAAAAATCTTCAAAATTAAGACATTTTAAGGTTGCAACACTCACAGAATCCAAGAAGTGTTTTTTTTTTTTTTTACCACCACAAATCCATCCATCCACAAATTTTGCAACATGTTGGTGCCATGCCATGAGTATTTTTTGACCAGAGTTTGTCCCTCTGTGGATCATACTGAGTCTGAAGAATGGGTACGTTTTAAACTTGGGGTCACAGGGTTTAGAACTGACATCCACAGCAGGCCAGAAAGGGCAGGCAACATGAGAAATTACATCAAGCTCAGGAAACTGTGCAAGTTTGCTCTTGCCAGAGGAGAGAAATGTGTGTATGTGTGTGTGTGTGTGTGTGTGTGTGTGTGTGTGTGTGTGTGTGTGTGTGTGTGTGTGTGTGTGTATGTCTTTGCTTTTCCCCGTGCATGTGTCTCAATGCACGCTGTAACTGTGTGCTGAGCTGTACACTATGAATATCTTTGTGTTTGTGTGTCTTTGCCTGTGGAGAGGAGACGAGGTAAATTCATATCAGACTGTTTTTGCTACAGGGCTGTAATTATGGCACTTTTTAATAACTATGCTTTATAATCATTTAGCACTGATGATACACACACACACACACACACACACCTCTTGAGGCACTAATGAATTTAGATGTGATAGGCACCGAAGCTGAACTTAAGGGAGGTGGGGCAGAGAGAGATGGATGGATAAAGAGCGAGGAAGGCCAAGAGACAGAAAGGCAGGGAAACTTTGTTTTTATGGGAACAAAATAACCAATTATGCATGACAATGTAATGTGGCCATGATCGTTTTTCATCACTGTGTTCGGGGAAAAAACTGATCAAGGCTAAATTAATGTGAACCCGTTCTGATTTCTTGGAAAAGCAGAGAAAAAAATAGTTTTATTTCAATGTCAGAGCTTGGCAGAACAAAGATATAATTGTGAGGAGCCACAGTTTTTAGCGATTGACAAATCCAGAATAGACAAAAATCAACGGTAACTATAATTATAATATTTCCTCCAGATTATTTTGCCTATTCTAGTTCAAGTCTAAGTCTAGGGCAAACAAACAAAATGTTCATTCGTGAGATTCTTATGGAATGGCATCAAAGAAAATGGATGCTTTGCTACTTGTTTATTCCCTTTAAAATGTCACTTATCTTTTCTTTTTTTTTTTTAAACTTATATCAGACAATTTAAAAGGTTGAGAGAGAAAATGTTTTTTTTGCTAAACTATTTATATGTCACAGTAGGGATGAGAATTGCAGGGTAACTCACAATACAATAGGATAACTGACACGTGGCCAATGATAACCATATCATGATGCAGCCATTCTGTGATCATCAATACACTGTATGGTAATACATCGCGATATCAGACTGACTGAAGAATGTCAAGTGCCTCCAAAAGGTAAAGTGTAGGATTACTGTATTTAATCACTGCAATTTGTTGTCAGTTTCACTTCTTATCACACTTCAACCATTCATTTTTTCAACACCGTCGGACATTATCCCATTGACTTCTTCTTCTTCTTCTTCTTCTTCTTCTTCTTCTTCTTCTTCTTCAGTCCTGCTGTAGCTTCTTCTTTGGCCTATTAAGATCTGTTCACATTACCCTCATTCATGTCATATGTCTCATGTTCCAGACGTATACCTGCTGACTTTACACATCTGCTCACTTGGACTTTGGCATGACTTTTTACTGGGAGGGGAACGTCCGGTTAAAGACAGGGAAAGAAGCTGGACATTCATATTCAGATATGCACTCCTCAGGATGATGTCGGGAAGATTTCAGGGGAGCAGAGCATGTGTGGAAGGGTCTTTAGATGGCTCAGGTGCAGGGAGTCTCTTATGCTGCATATAAAACATGGTAGTATCTCAGTGCTGTCACCAATTGGTTTCTGAAGAGGTTTTATGAAAACCAACAATGGCTGTCCTCACATTGAGAATACATACTCCGACTAACTTCCGGCTAATCCAGAAGCGGGAAAAGATTTGAAGTTGAAGCAGGCTGAATGAATCTCATGTTTGCTGAAACACACACATCTCGCTCGTTTAGCTGCTCATCTTGCTAGCATATGATGAAAACAAAAATTTTTGCACATTGGAATTGGCTTCATTTTCAACACTGGAGGTTTCCACTTGGTCACTATCCAAAAGGCTGGGATAATATTACAGATAATGTTTGTGCCTACTTGCAGTAATCAGTCTGATGAAGGTCTCAGGATGCTTAAAACCAAACACTTGCCATAACATGTAACAGCATTGGTTAACCAATGCTTTTGCTGTCAAGACCGCTTTTTATGAGGTCTGCAGACGTCCGACGTCCACTGTATATGTGTACAACTGAATGCCCACAAAAGAGATTTAAGCCTTGAGTTTAAGGGGGGGAAGGGGAAAGGTTTTTAGATAAATTAACCATCCTGCTCTCCTCTCCTCTCTGCTCCTCTCCTCATACCTCATAGGTTTCGACAGGTACTGAGTGTGGCAGAGCTGAGTGAATTGGTTGCTGAGATGGGTCATTAGCTTTTCGCCCTTGCCATCGATCTGAGGCAGAGGAGATGGGGGAGAAAGAGAAAGAGAGAGAGAGAGAGAGAGAGAGAGAGAGAGAGAAAGAAAGGAGCATGGCTGCGCTTTTAAATTGAGACGATTGAAGAGAATCAAACAGTGAATGGAGTGCCTGCAACAGGATTGGCCAGGTTAAATGGATTAAACTGTCTCGAATGCTTTGTTTTAACTTAATGTCACAGGTCCAGTAAGTGAGTCTGAAAAGACGGCCATTTTGTGCCCCATCGTGTGCATTGTATTTGCTTTATTTGGAAGCAGAAAATGGTATGAGTAAATCCATAAAAGCAGCTAAGAGGATTACTTTGGTCCCAGTTATCCAGACCAGCTAATCTACTGACAGCATTAATGAAGTTATTCTAAAGAGAAAGCAGTCTGAATGATCTTTTAATTAATGAGTAGAACTGCTGTAATGTTCTCGCTGGAACATGATTGTAAAATTTCTCAAACTACGTGTAAGACTAATAGAGGCATTTCAAAGTTAAGATAAGGGTGATTCCCTTGATCCCCCTTCTGTCCTCAAACCATTTCTCCAATTGTCTTTTTGATGTGTAGTGAAATATCTTGACAACTGTTGGATGGATTGCCTTGAAATTGGGTACAGATTACTGTGTTCCATAGAGGATATCTTCAATGACATTGGTGATTAAAATTAATGTTCCCATTAAGCCAAGAGTCAATCAATGCTTCGACGTATTCTGTGGAACATCTCAACATCTACTGGAAGGCTTGGCACAATTGTTTGTCCAAAGGAAGACTGCTAGTGACTTCTACAATTCTACAAGATTTTTCCAAACGGAGGGACCAATAAGTTGAAATGCTGTGAAATATTACGTAAGCGCTGCATGATGGTGCAGTTGTTACTGTAGTTTCCCCCGCGAGAAGGCTGCTGGTTTGAATTCCTGCATTGCTGGACTCCCTCAGGATACTTTCAATACATCCAAAAGTCCAAAGTTAATTCTGTTTATTGGTAACTCTAAATCGCCTGCAGGGGTGAATGTGTGAGCATACGGAGGCCTATGAATCAGGCTTACGGCTTTAGAAGCATTGATACTTGTGCTGATGGTGGGGCTTTGCTGGCAGCCTTTTGAGTGACTTCTTGTTAAACATCAAATATAACTACTAGAACTTAGCGTATCATATTGGAGTTGGAGCTAATACATGTCTAACAACTGTTACTTTGACTGAAATAACTGCAACACAGAACACAATCCCACACAATACTTCATAGTTATGAAACTGTCAATCATTGAGGTGCAGTTAACTACAATGCTTGTATTGAGAGAAAGGTCTCTGTAGATTCGTCATAGAGCGAACAAGCAGGCAATAATGTTGTGCCCAGCCCTACCCAACCCCCACAGTTGCTTTTTTGAGGAGGTGGGTTGGCTTTTAGCACATGCTATGTACTCTGAGTGGAAAAGTTCAACATACCTTTGGTGTACCTACATGGCACATTCATTACATTCTTCAAAGCTAAGCTTAAAGTGGATGCAGTACCGATCAATTTAAAAGCTAATTTTTACATTCAGTATTTAGTCTACACAGGTACACAGAGGCCAACTTTAAACAACAACATTGATTTTACACATTACGAGACTGAGTCCATCAACTTCTGCTCTCTGTTTAGTCTAGCCCAAGGAATGACGAATCTTTGTTTTTACTTCTAGCAAGTATAGGTCAGTGCAGTTGTTTGTCAGCCAGAATTGAACAACACATTTTATAAATATTGTGAAAAATTCTGCCTGGACTTTGGGCCCATTAAGCTAACTATCATTTTGGAGTGAAGCAGTGTCCTACTCGATAAAATTTAATGAAAGTGAATTCCAGTCAAAAACAGACAATATTACCCAAATTGTACCACTGGTGTAAACAGCAAACTGAATAATATGGTTCATCCTTAACATACAAAAATCATACTACCGCCAAAGTCAGTTAAAAAACAAGTTATGTCTTGGACTATTTCTGCCCTCTCTTGGAGTGCATTTAAAGTCAGCGTTATCATCAAGGGCATATTTGCATTGAGCTCAAAGAACTGCAGTGCCTAATGTTTTACAGAGCCACCGGACTTGATATCATTTTTCCAGTCTGTGCTGATTTCCCCAAACAGCCATTGTACCAACTGTTCGGCTGTTAGCAGTTAGCTAGCAAGCAACTCAGGCACCAACCATGTCTGTTAATGTGTGCCTGTTTGTGTTTTTTTTTTTTTTTTGTGGCAGCTCAGCCTTTGACTGATCTCTAACCACAAATTCCATCTCTCTCTGTAATTTGCCTCCGGTTTCTCTCCGTTTTTCCTCTTGTCTCTGTGTGTTTATGGAGTTTATTCATAAAGCCCTGGGATAAGCAGAAATTAGCTTTGTGTTCAGTCTGAATACACAGTTAGCCTTGGTTTCTCCTACACTCTCATCCTCTTTTTGTCTTCTCTCCTCCTATCAAGCGTTTCCCTTCACTTTGCCAACACCCTGTAATTATCCTGAAAGATGTGCTGTGTTTGTGTTTTCCCTCTTCACCGTTCTTACACCCAGCCTCACATATCTGTTAGGCGCGTGGGTTGAGCTGCCTCGGATTCGACGACACGGTAAAACACCCCGATTCCACTCTGCTCATCCCTTCCACCATCTTTGAAATCTTAACGAGCTGTGACATCACTGCCTCGCCGTTCTAACGGACTGTGACATCACTGCGGTTGTGTTTATTGATTAAAACGCTGGCAGCCTTCAGGAAGTTGAAATAAGATCCCAATCCAATCACGGCTCGACTTAATGGCATTAGTAGCTGCCATTGGCTGGCTGGTTGCTCGGTAACATGATTAGCGCTAAAGCAGTTTGATGTTAATGAGATTTGCTCTTATTGGTGTCTGATCAAATCACATCAGGGATTGCGCGTGCACGGACACATACTCACACACACACGCACACACACACCTTAAATCGCGGGAGGAGACACACAAATACAATCTACAGGTATTACTGCACACATCAGTGAAAGTGCATGAAATTGCATACTATACAAACACGTGTATCTGATTTACACATGAAAATACACACAAAACGTACGATGACTTTTCTGCATAAAAAAGCAAATACAGTGTTCCAAAAAAAAAAAGATCAAAAAACGTTGGTAGTAAAAAGGCTTCAGAGTACAGGAAGAGAGTAAAATACAAAACAGAACGATGAGCACAACTTGGTTTTGCCCCCAAGATGAGTCACAGGATGTTTACGATCCCCGACGAAAATGATTCAGTTAAAGCCGCTGATTTTGAAGTACAACAACAAACTGGAACACAGAGATAGAAGCGAGGAGATTTAGGTCTCCCCAGAATCCAACTTCTGCAGCAACATCGACAGCATCAATCTGCAGAGAAAAACCCCATCAATCCTCTGCAATTGATCCACTCAGAAAGCTGGAGCTAAGAGGCAAAACAGCCCCGTCGGGGTTATACAGTCATCCTGCGCTTTGAGATTCCCCTCCGAGCAACGTAGGCCATTTTTTTTTTTTTTTTTTTTTTTAAACATCAACAGTTTAACACGCTCAACATCTGCTTTGAATTTTTGTCAAGGGCTTATAATGTCAGATAAGTGGGGCTCAGAAATATTTGACAGTATCTCCTAGCTGCAAGTGTTGAGCATTTTATATCAACAGACTGCAAACCATGTCAGACATACCTATGAGACTGTAATAACAGCATGAATCCTAAAAAGTAAGAAATATCTACAGGCCATGGTATTTGGATTTTTTTCCACCCAAACTGACATATTGGAGCAGGTTTGAGTCCCCGGTTTGAAGACTTTTACTACTCAAACACGCGGATGCAATGCTATGATCATTAACTTTTGGTTTTGGTGACTGGCTTCACAAATGGAGCAGCTCATAACAAACTGCCAACAGGCCTGGACCTGGTTATGAATATTCATGACCAACATACCGCAGAGACTTTATGTCCACTTGGAGCCAGCTAAGTTTGTACGTGCATCTTTTCCTCACAGTGTTCTTCTGTCAATGATAAACTTATATTTTCCAAAAATGTATTTTCAGAGACCTCCTCCAGAATAGATTGTTTTTGAAAGACTCTTGGGTTTAAAGTTCTTCTCCTTAAAAAAGAAAAGTAGAAAAGTAGGGAAAAGTAGGGATCGATAAAAAATATATTACCCATTTAATGTTGACATTTTGCAAACCCAATAAAGTGTACTTCAGTCACTAAACATATCAAACATGCGTTTGCCATGATGCCAGGTACAGACAGGATATGACTTTAGGCTCTCTCAGATGAAAGCTGATCAAAACGATTGATCATCTTGGCTGGTACAAAACGGTCGTCTTACGGCGCACTGAGGAGCAAAGATGACTGATCTCCTCTTAAATTTGTCATCCTCTTAATTTTGTACATTTCCATTGTCATTTCCAGCCATGCATTAAAGGCTGGGCTCTCAAAATGAAAATCTTTTCTGGCATGTTAAAAAAATGTATCCCAAGCTAAATAAAAATGTCCAAAACACAAAAACGATTATGTCGGATAGAAAACAAATGGTGGCAAACATATCTTACCACTTGACAGCATTTTTATGGAGTTTTGATTTCTGGTTAATGTAGTTTCATTTCACTGTCAGGCTGTTGAATGATAATGAAACTGAGCATCACAAGGTTCTGTTTCAGATTTGAGATGTTCCTAAGTAAAGACTTCAAAATCCAGCAGGTGTTGGTTTGTATCTGCTTTAAGCCAAAGGCAGCAGTTACAGAGAGCCTGCTTTCGGTGTGTGTGTGTATGTGTGTGTGTGTGTGTGTGTGTGTGCGTGTGTGTGTGTGTGTGTGTGTGTGTGTGTGTGTGTGTGTGTGTGTGTGTGCGTGTGTGTGCAGGGCTCCACTCTCTTTGTAGGCTGAAAATGCCAACTCCTCTTTTCACTTTTACTGATTCCCTTATAATTAATCAGCCATGCAATTATACTGCAGAATAGAGGGAGAGAACAAGAGAGAGAGAGAGAGAGAGAGAGAGGCAGAGAGAAACTGGGGAAAAGTAGAAAAAGAGAGAGAATCAAAAAAAAAACCTTCTTTTTGAATCTATTGTGAGGGAGAAGGAGAAAAAAAAGTACGTAGACATAAAAAGAAAGAGAGATGGAGAAAGGGAGGGTTTCACTTGAAAGGTGATAATAAGGAGCCCTTAAAAGAACAAATGAAAATGTCATTTCTCCCCCCCTTCCCCCTTTCACCCCCCCCCCTCCTTCTGTCCTGTGGAGGGATAATGAGGGGGAAAGGGAGAAAGTGAGGTGTTTCTCGACATGAAACCTTTTGTCGAAACATCTCTTGGTTCGTTCCTTCCCTTCCTCTCTTTTTCCTCGCACCATGACATCTTTTCCTCCTCACCATCCACCTTTTTCTCCAGTCTCCTGCTTGGCACCCTTTTCCTTTTGTTGTGCGTTCCTTTTTTTTGCCCCCCCCCCCCCCCCCCCCCTCCCTCGAGTCTGAAGACGTGTCTTCAACCACCCACGCCACCCGCCTTCCTTTTTTCTCCCTTTCCTTTGCCCGCGCTCCGTTATGCTGGACATTAATTCCAGGTTGTTATCAAGACGATAGGTTCGGATTGGGCCAGAGCTGAGACTATGTCCCTGTCCTCAGCCAATGGAAAGGTCAGCTATTATGCTAATAGGACACAGTTTGATATTAGAACCGCTCTCTTTGTTCCACACAAGTTTCATTACTCTGGAGAAGCTCTCATTACAGAGAGCAACGCCTCACTCCAGCTCTCTTTTGTTGAGAGGATAATACATGAGGCGGATGAATGGAGGAACACTGTCTCCTCACTTTAAATACGCTGCTGAGGTGTCCTTGAGCAACATAATTAACATGCGACTTCTCAGCCGGTTCTCGATTCCATGTCGTCCAATATGACAGCTTGGTCAGTGGCCCAACAGGCCAACATATGATGCTGTATCTCATTGCTTTGGTGTGGTGCAAAAAGTCAGATGACGCAGTATGAAGAACATTAAAGTCTGTTAGTAACGGTCATTGAGAGCAATGGATGGGTCAAAGAAACTCAGGACTATCATCCAGAGGACAGAGGTCTGAGTCATGTAGACCTTCTTTAAGATGTGGATAGCCTGTTAAGTTACATTACTGTTGATTGTTAGTTTAGAAGAACATATTTGTCAGACAGCTTTATTTTAAAAATCTACTGGGATTTGTCGCTTGTACTTTATTGCTTAATCCATCCATCCATTTTCTTCCCCTTATCCGAGGTCAGGTCGCTGTGGCATCAAGGGAAGTAAGTCAACCCGGAAATCCCTCTTTTTTTCCAGCTCCACCCGGGAGGATCCAAGACGTCTCCAGACCAGACAGGATATATAACCCTCCAGTGAGCTCTGGGTCTGCCATGCGTTTCCTCCCAGTGGGAGCCTGTTTCCACCAAGCAGTCCGGTTCAGTTCGGTTCAGTTCGGTACAGTACGGTACGGTACCCATTTATTGGCGTTTCCACTGTCAAAAATTGGGAATGCTACCAAAATAAGGGATCCGTACCGTTCAGTTTGTCTAATGTTGAATCTTTAGTATTACTCATTTATATGTTGTAGAATTTAGAAAGATGGCCCTTCCCTTCCAAATTCTGGGATATTTATTCAAGTTTTGATACAGGTGGTGGTTGTCTTCATGCAGCCCTTCTCTAGAATGTCTGGAAATTTTCGGGAGCTTTCTGCTCATGTGAAAGGGCTAAGGAGGGCTATGAAAACCGCACATTCAGACAAAAAGACATCCAAGAACTAAATTGTTATTGTGCCTCAAGAAAAAAAAAAATCAATTTTCATCCAAATCAGAAGTGAGGTTATCGAGCACTGAGAAATCTGTCATTTTCGGTGGAAAGTGAGAGCAGGTCTGTGGGCAACATGGCAGGCGGAGCAGGGAACAGGCTTGGTCTCATAGAAACAGCTGTGAAACTGCAGGTGAGTCATGTTGAGCTATTTGAGGCCGTCTGAGCACACTGTGCTTGACCAGTGACATGACAGCTCTGATTCTTCTGTCAGAGAAGAAAAGGTAACTCATGCTGTGTGTGGTTTTAGTCTGATGTGTGTGCTGTACCTGAGATGTCTGAACAATGGGCGCTAACCGGTGCAGCTCTATATAGTCGGCACATAATGCTGGACAGTTTCCATATTTCTCTCTCTGTGCACAGAGTATACTATGACTTTATTCATAACAATAACTACTACTAGTAGTAATGATAATATATGTATGATTAGAATTGTAATAGTTGAAGTCAACAGCTCATATATTTACCTCATAAATTTCAATCTTTTGAAAGTTAAATTTGTTTTTTTAGCAGTGGTGGAGAACTCAAAACTCAAAAGCAACACAGTATCCCAATATCACTTGTTGCAGCTTCTAAATGTGGACCTTATCGATGAATAACTTCTTGATACACGGCTTGCGGCATCTATCCAATGAACACATCGTAGCTAACATTATTATGCTCTGTAATCATATTATGCCAATGCTAAGTTGCTAACAGAGCGTCCAATTAAGCCATTGACATTAGAGTTCAATGGTTTGCTCCAAATTATAATCTTTAAAAAAATGCTAAAGAAAATCCAGAAACAGGAATACAGTACACCAGTAAAGTTCAATAACGTCATCATGATATCAGCACTTTGAGTTGAGTATTTAAGTAAATGTACTTAGTTACTTTCAGATTTGTAATGATATTGTATTAGTGACATTATGGCAAGTTGGCTGGTCATTTTGTTTCTTGGCTTACTGTCAATTGGCAGATATACAGAATAGTTAATTTCTGTCCTCCAGAGAAATGTTTACGTCAATAGAAACTAAAAGGACGATGAACTAAACATTTGATTTCTACTGTTGATGAACAACATCAAATTATAGAGCAATATGTTCCTTATTAGGACATCGTCAAACATGGTGGCAAAACTTAAAAAAAAAAGTTAAGCATTTTTAGTTTTAGAACTTTAACACTGAAAATAAAATGTAATTGCCAATTAGGGCCTGAGAAACGAAGACCGAGTTGAAACGAAGGCCTGGTTGAAACTCTGCTCCTCTCCTCGTCTCCGTGTTCCCGCAGAGAAACAAGGATGTCGCAGAGAGGCTGCGTGGGTCTGCAGGCGACACACTGCTTATCGTCAGGGAGAGACTTCAGGAGGATTCTGTTACGGAGCCGCAGGGAGGCTGAGGCCAGCTGGACCAGACTGATCAGAGAGCCACGAAACACACCGAGGAATCAGACCAGACTATTAACAAAAGATGGAGGGCCTTAGAACGCGTGTGTGTGTGTGTGTGTGTCTCTGTATCGGCCTCATTTCTCACTCCGTCTAAAATTGTGTGTGTGTGTGTGTGTGTGTGTGTGCGTGTGTGTGTGTGTGTGTGTGTGTGTGTGCGTGCGTGTGTGTGTGTGTGTGTGTGTGTGTGTGTGTGTGCGCGTGTGTGTGTGTGTGGAGAGACCAGATGGGAGGTTGAGGAATCAGTAAATTAATCCTCAACACATCGCAGAGCACTAATTACTGATTAATAACCACTGGACTGCTCTGTGTGTGTCTATTTTTGTTCTCGTACAAACACTTACACACAAATACAGGTATGTGGCGTTGTTTTTAGTTTGGATTCATCTAGAATAATAAGGAAGAAGAGGGGAGAGGTAGGTCAAAAGAACTCAAATCGGATAAAGGAAAACGATAAAACGAGAGAGAGAGAGAGAGAGAGAGAGAGAGAATGAGAGATGGGGTGGGATGTGGGGATGCGGAGGGAATGCAAGTCTATTGTCTTTTCATCACAGAGCGCTCATTGTTTCTAATCCACTTACGCACACAGGGGTAACTGACACACACATACTACACACACACACACACACACACACACACACACACACACACTGTTTCAATTTAGGCATTTAGCTGGCAACATACAAACAGTGTGGACATACACACAATACACAAAAACAAATCCCTTACCAGGCTTAGTCTAATTGTTTCATTGTCTGTTGTTACACTGGAGAGGAGTCATATTCATCTCTGCATAAATACTGTCAGCCGGTTCTCATTCCAATGTAAATAAGCAGCTCAGACTGCAGCCCTGTAATTCAAACTATGACACACTACTAACCAGATGTGGGAGAAAATATTGATACGGCGACATATCATGGTCCTGCCTTGTTGTGATACATTTATTGTACATCCCTGTTGCCAAATGTCGATATTTATTTACATTAGGCATTCAAAACAAAGTTCCCTGGCAATTTGAATCGTCCCCGTCGCTACTTCACGACTCCTAAGGGCGACACTTATGAATGAGGGTAACGTGAACCGAAGTTGATTGGCCAAAGAAGAAGTCGAAATTAAAAATTCAAAGACAGCAGGATCATGTTGGTCAGCGACCAAAAAGATGTAAAGAGATGAAACATGATCAGAGGTGAAACCTATGTACGTTAATGCAACTCGTTACCTTATAAGGGACATTTTATTATATATATTTAATCATATATCCTGATGTATTATTATATGGTTTTCTTGCTCTATATCAATTATCACAGAATCATTACATTTTGACATTATTTTTACCATGGGCCACATATCAGGTATTGTAATGTAATGACTACTACTACTATTCCATCTCCTAGGACTAACCCCATTCATTTCTAATATATTATTTATTAATGTTCTCTTGGAGGCAGGTGACTTAGAATAAAGAGCAGTTAGCGTTAATACTCTACATTAGATACGCATACAGATTTAGACAAAGCTGTAAGCCCGCCTACCCATATCCCTGCGACATGATTGGCTGTTCTTCGTCTTTTACTTCTTCTCTTTAATGTCGGATGGTATCCACGGTTATAGACACATTAGCGCCCCCTTTGTCCCAGTGTTTGGGTTCAAGTTTAATTTATCAAACTTTTATTTAACATTTGTCATATTTATATTCAGAAAAATTAAATCGCGATAATTATCGTAGATATCTGTTTATTGAGATATACAAATCGCTGTCCGATGACAGCCGATAGGAGCTAGGATGTCAATATGGCGCGGATGGCATTCTGCCTGTTTTTGTTCTCCATACAGACTTTTTTTCCTGCATACACTAAAGCCTGTTAGTACCTTAGACTGTCAATATTAATGGACGATGGTGAGTCTGTATATTGTGTTTTATTTTAAACTGACTGACTGGAGCGCTGGTGGCACAGTGGTTAGTGCGCGCGCCCCATGTATGGAGGTTGTCGTCTCAAGCAGGCGGCCCGGGTTCACTTCCCACCTGTGGCCTCTTTCCTGCATGTCATTCCCCACTCTCTCTCTCCCTGGTTTCTGACTCTATCCACTGTCCTGTCTCTCCATTAAAGGCACAATAAAGCCCAAAAATGAATCTTAAAAAAAAAAAAAAATTAAAAATTGACTGGACACTCTGTGCGTTTCCCTTTCTCACTTCCTGTCCAGCTCGCTCTATTATGTCCAGCTTGACGTGTGCTTGCAGCGAGCTCAGTAGAAAATAGATTTGCAGCATATTTGTCAACAGAGCAGTGCGTAGTGGAGCTGCTGGTACGTGTAAATTGGCAGTAAGAGCTGAAGCTGACGCAGGTTTTAAGCCTCTTGATAAACAGTTACATCGTGCCTGCTTGTCAATCAGGTCAGCTAGGCGCACTGTTGAGAAGACTGCATATCCTTCATAAAATCAAAACAGAAGAGTTATAATAAATATTCTATTCTAATATATTATAAATACACTTCCGTACAGTGTTTGCAGATAGAGACATGAGCTGATCAGACCAATGTCGTTTTTGTTTTTTTTAACCAGGCTGTAAACATGTTAATGTTAACATATGACTTCCTGTGCTTCTGCAGCCGGACACTCGACAAACTGCAGGATCGGCTTCATTTTTCTTTAACAGCCGCTTGTTCATACATGATTGTTCCAAACTACTTACACTACAAATACAAGTTAGAACACTAACCATCCAGAGCCCCAAGTGCATGTCCTGCATTTTCACACAGAATCTGTAAAAAGAGAGTAACATCAAACAGACCGTCAGCATGGTCACCTGGATCTCGCTGTGTCCCTTTAAGAGGGACAGTGAGAGTTGGACGGTCTGAAAACTCTGCACTCATAACTCAACATAATGGACAGACAGAGAGAGGGGGGGAGGAAGATGGAGGAAGACACAGAGAGTGTGAGTGAATGTGTCCCACACTTGATCATGCAATATTACCGCTCTAATAGATAAAGTAAAAAATGCTGAGTTGTAGTTTTCCCACCTCTCTGCTGGACCATCTATCTCACTAACTGCGGCAGCCTGAAGAAGCTGCTATTTCTACAGGAAATTACCATAGAGTCTTTACTTCCCTTTAGAATGACCACATTAGCCTTATCTCCAGCAGAAAAAGACTTCAGAGCTATTCCCACTGAAGCTCTCAGATGGACACTATATTCCCACTGTGGCTTTTCATTTGCACAAAATAAAAGTTTAATTGAAAAGTTACAAAGTGTTTTGTGTGATGATGAAATCACGTGGCCCCTGTGAGACCCTAGAACCCAAGAAACTCATTTACGTATATATAAATGTAGATTTCTGGCATTCGTTCATTATATGTTCCCATTGATAAGGGATTATTAAAAAATCCTTCACCAATCCGTTTTGAACGTAGACTTCCTTTCTCACCAGCAGAAAAAAAGATGGAAAAAAAAGATGAAAAAACACTTTAGGGGTTAAAACCCTCAAGAACATTTCACGATCTCCTCATTTCAACCAGGAAGCTGAGAGCAGCAATAAATTACATTAATTATTATGGCGGTAATTCAGTGGGGAATAATATTTTTAATGTCCCCTCTATATTCTGCCATTCATTTCATTCAGGTTTTTATTGTATAGAATCATTTTAAAATCTCCCCCCCCCCCCAAAGGAAATACCATCTTATCATCATCTGGCTCATGTTTACGAAACATGTTCTTCCGTAAAAGGCATACTCAAGCCTAAGTAGGAGAAAGCAAGTCGGGCAAAGACTACCAAATAAAAATGAGAAAACAAGGAAATTCAAAAATAAATGTACTGCCATGAAAGTTGGCAAACTTGATCTGTAGATTAATTTCATGAGATATGATTGTAAAGAGCTACAGCAGCCAATAAATGAACCTCGAGTTGAGATTGTTTAATTAACTATACCTGTTACCTTTTCTGTTGAATGCATGTTAATATATTTGATGTGAAATAATTGTTTCCATATTCTCTGTTTAAGGTAATATTTCTGCATTAAGTAGCTCAATGAAGTATTAAAAGCCCTTCATTTGAGACTCACAGTTGAGGTTGTCAATGGCTTACACAACATAGCACAACATTGGTTGATTCAGTTATAAGGCCCCTCCCTGGAATCATCTACCAGTCAGGGTCCAGCAGGCAGACACACTCTCTTTTGAAGAATAGACTAAAATCTTTCCTTCTTGATAAAGCTTATAGTAAGGGCTGGTGCAGGTATGGAACAGCTCTGAGTTATGCTGCTATAGGCTTAGACTGCCGGGGGGGGGGGGGGGCTAGCACCTTGAGCTCCTCTCTCTCTCTCTCTCTCTCTCTCTCTCTCTGTGCATTCACATCATATTACTGCATGTCACTATCTGTAAATCTTCATGTACTGTAAGTTACTGAGCACATATTTTACGAGACATTAGAGCTCAGGAGCTCTTAGAATTTGACAAAGTACTGCGATACAATTCTAAAAAAAAAAAAAATGGTCAGAGGATTAGAGGATTCAACTTTTTTCACCTCGTTCACACACACACACACACACACACACACACACACACACACACACACACACACACACACACACACACACACACGCACACGCACAAGGATCATCCAGTATCCTGCTGTTAAACCAAAACAGACCAACAGCTGCTGAGATCCAATATCACTAATGACTGGCCTCATAATATACAACACAGTTTGACTCACACACACTAGACCTGGCTACTAATCAGCGCAACATGTGTGCTGTGTATTATACACTTTATGTGTGTGTGTGTGTGTGTGTGTGTGTGTGTGTGTGTCAGATGTGGGTCATTGTGTGTGCGATCTGTGTCTGATGACATTAATTTTTTATCATCATCTGTCTGTCAACACCACAGCTGCTACAGCATAGAACCAGAAAAACTAGACTGGGAATTAAAAAATATATCTGTTACTCAGCTTTATACATGTGTCCCAGCGTCAATGAAAACATGAACCTTTGAGAGAACCCCTCCATTAGGACACAAGCTGTATTTCTGAATGGGGTTAAAATAAGGACATTCATTTTACACCACAGTTCTCAATAATTGAATAAAAACAGAGAAAGAGGAAAGGGATAAATGTATTCCTCCAGTAGCCACCCATGACTAATGAGTGCTAAAGTGCTCCTTAAGTAGGTTTCAAGTATGTTGCTGTTGCTGAGGATGGGTAATTTTTTACACTGTGCATTGTGAAATTCAGTGCTGAGAAGCTCTGCAGAGACAAAAGCAGACACTGATGCAAAGTTTGAGGTCATGCAAAGTTCAGAAAATGGGGTACGGCTTCATGATTGTGGTTAAAATAACCATATTATAAAATTCCTCTTTATGTAGTTCATGAATACATTCCCTATTCTTACATCTTCAGGGAAACAAATGCAGCAGAGGAAGCTGATTTACTCACTGTAATGTAAAATATGTGTAACAGGCTGTCTGTAGACCTGTAACTTTGTGGCCACTTGGGGGCAGCAGAAACAAGCTGTGATAATTTCGACATATTATCAACTTTAAAACCGATATGGTGAACTATAGCAAACAGTTGCTTTCTCAATCAGCAGCTTTGGACCAACATGTTTATTCACAATCATGTTTTTGTCTTTTAGAAAGTTATAGTCCGAGTCTAATGCTCTTTTTTTTTTTTTTTTTAATCGCTCGGTTTTTGGTCATCACCATCCAGCCTTTGGGAAATATTTGTCTCTTGTATTGTGTGATGTGTTCAGCAGACAGCTCTTTTTCAGAAACAAATCTGCATGCTGCTAGAAAAACAAAACTACGAGGGGCAAAAGGGAAGTCAAGTTGTGGGCCAGACAGTCTAAAAATTCAGTGGAACTTGTTGTCCACAGCTTTTATAGGATTTTACAGAGATGTGTGGCTTTAAGTGAGATTTTACCGACTTGTATTGTCTGCTACTGTACTTCTTTACTGCTGCTACCTGCTTTCAACAACATACATGCAGCATATTCACATTATTAACTATACAAAGAGATACTACTGCCCTCAACCAGCATGTATTCAACTCATTCATTCATGGTTTAGAGAAATATACATGACATGTGATATATTTTCAAATTGAATTGAGTTGAAATAGAAAACTGGAATTGTGTTCAAACATCACATGATATGCAAACGCTATTTATTGCCTGTAAGTTACACTGATGTACAGAGTTTGCGTGTCAAACTTTTCAAACAGCACGTCAGAATAGTTGCTTTAAGCCAAATTTGATATAATGGAGACAGCTGGCATACTTTACCCATTCAGTTACTGCCCAAATGTATTACCAAGAAGTGTCTCCTCCAAAGTGTGATTCATTCCCTTAACCCTCTCTCTCTCTCTCTCTCTCAAATCTATTGTTTCAAATTTCTACTCATATTCTTTTTTTACTAAGTCAACCTCAGGAACGTTAGCATACTTGGTAACACGTAGCTGTTATATCTTGCTGATATATTGATGTTGCACAACACACGTCACTGCCCGAACACATTATTAAGAACTTGAATTTTGATCAGAATGGCAACATGTTAGGACAAGACCAGACAATCCAGGAAATTAAAACTGTGATTGATGAGTTCATTAGAAACTGCCTCGAACTGGAAATGTTTGACTATAAGTTGCATTTAAAAAATGGGTCATTCACTGGGCCTAAGGGAAAATAAATCAACTTATTAAGGACACAATATAGTCACTGTTCATCCTACAGTTGTGTTCATACTATGTGAGTGTCATTTCTATCCACATCTGCTGACCTCCAGCTCAGAGAGATTAAATGTGACCCAGCCTTATTAGGGTGTTTAATCATCATAATGCTCTCATTATGCTGCTTACCGCCAGTGATGCAACATCATTATTTCACTCTTTATGTTTGTTTAACCTTGTGTGTTAGCTGTGCATCAATTCTGATCTGCAGTGACAGTGGAGCTGGAGGCAGCGCTGCCATGGGTTCAGAAAGGAAAAGAAATCGAGATCGTCTGGCTTGTGATGGAATCCAGTAGAACATGCAACAATCAAAGCACACGATGTAGAAACAGAAGAAAAAAAAACACTCCTCTCTGGTTTAGAAATGTAAGAAAGACAGCAGGTGCAGGAAGCACAGTGTTTTGACGAGCCTATTTTTAAAGGACATTGCTTGGATGAAAAGATCAATTTTGGGGATTTTTGGAACTCATTGCTGTTGCTGGCAGACGCGCAGTGGAGTGGGTTACAGCCAAAGGAGGTGCGAGCTTAGGGGGAGGAGGAGGAGGAGGAAGGGGAAATTGCTAGAGCTGGTGGAGATGTGGACTGGTGAGCGCAGATAAAGCGGAGTGTTGCCAGAGCTGGATTTGCAGATGAGTTGGTCTGATGAATGAGCGAGTACAGCGCTGATAGACTTGTAGGAGTGCCCGTAACTCGTTAATATTTATGACAGCAGAGGCCGACCAAAAGTGGTTTTTATGAGAGAACGTGCAGGACAGGTTGAGTGCTCAGAGAGACCCACCTAGCATGCTCCAGTAGACCCCTTTGGTTTAATATATTCCCCCCTGAAGCAGCAGGTTTTCTACAGTAATGTGAGATATATACCATAAAATAGCAAAATATTTCAAGATAGTGAGTTTAGTAAAGAGTGTAAACACTTTGCATCATAGATTAAGAAAAAAATAGTGTAAAAAGTAGGGCTAAAGCCCTTTGGAATTGTGTCAAACTCCAGCTATCTGTTTTGTTTTTTTCAGTTCAGGGCTAAACAAAGCTCCTTTATCATCCCACTGTAAACAGTTTGTGTCTCTTGTTTTACCTGCAGCACAAAGTTTATCAGATTTTATATAACCACTAGCTCTTTACAGGACAATAAAACATTTCCAACAGACTACTTTCTAAGCGTTTCAAAGCAAGGATCCATTATTTTCCAATAAATCATTTAAAGGGATAAAAAAAAAAAATGTTTTCAGAAAATGTATCAGTAGCTCAGCTTGCAGCCCCCGAAGCCCTGCTGAAGAGCCTCAAACAAACACAGATTTTAAATTGAAACTGCTTTCTTAAGTGTCTTTATAGCCTTTTAGAATCAACTGTTCCATTTGTTTTTCAGCAGAAGCAGATGACCTAAGCTGAAAATATGACCCCTGCTTAAAAAATTGCATCCATAAAAAACTGGAGCAGCTTAGCTCAGCCCTCGTAACTCCTTTCCTTTGTCTGCCCAAGAATGTTGGAGAGACATTTTATTTATTTCTTTACATATAAACTGCTTCATTTTTGTTCAACCACCTTAAAACATCTGGTTCCTTTGTTTTGCAGAGAAGTAAATCTTTGTGGATAACTTTGCTCCTGGTGAGAACCTTGTTAAAAATAAGAAAGAAATAATTGAGATACTGGTTTTGTTAACTTAACATTCTGCTATGTTGTTTCTGAATTGCTCCGTGTGCAAAGACCCAGCTAAAAAGAAGAAAACTGCAGATATTTGATAAACAAAACGCCAGTCCACTGATGGCTCCTAAATAACTTATTGTGGCAATCATAATTAAAAGTGATGTAAAACAAAAGTGTAAATAGATAAAACGTGTTACAGCATGAGAAATAAGTCCTTATGGGGCGCAGATGGCCTAGCGGTTAGGTCGCGCCCCATGTATGAAGGCTTTAGTCCTCCAAGCCAACAGCCCCGGTTCAAGTCTGACCTGTGGCTCCTTTCCCGCATGTCCTCCCCCCCTTCTACCAATTTCCTACTCCATCCACTGTCCTATCAAATAAAGGCAAAAGCCCAAAAATAAATCTTAAAAAAAGAAGAAGAAATGCATTCTTATTTCACCCTTAACATATATTTAAGCCACAATTGTTGGAAAGAAAGAAAATGTTTCATATTATTCTAATAAAAACTAGTTCCCGTTACAGATTTGACCTGAATTCACCAAGCTGTTACCTCAGTTAAATTCACAGCAGCTGGAAGGAGAGCGTGAGCTGTAAAAGATGACCACATGGCCCCGTCCTGACCCCCTTGCATTTGCTCCAATTTCAAGGTCCTCCAGCTGACATAACATTTCATGGACTTGCACCATCTGAAAACCTGTCAGAACCCACAATGCAAAGCTGCTGGCTATTCAGGAAATTAACAAAAGAAAAATCGGCTTCTTTCTCCAACAGAAAAACCTTTGGTGTCTGGAGTAATTTCTTCCTGCGTTTGAAAAATGAACTTTGGAAACAGAACAAACCTGTTACCACAATGTGTCCTCATAAATGTAACCTCTTACTGGCATGTTTATTCCTTGAATTATATTTGATCATTTCTGTACACATTATTTCTCAGCATGTAAACTAATGAATGGAACTTCTGAGGAACCCATTGTGAATCGTTTTACAAGATTCAAGGACTTGGAACTTTTAGCTTCCTCTCCCTGATATTTCAGCTTGATTGTTCAACAATGCGCCATCTAACAAAAACTCAAAAGTACAACTTAAAAAATATTTTCTTTGGATTTACAACCTTTTCATCCAACAATATGAGGAAAAAAAAGTCAAAAAAAAGACGTAGTGTTTTTATCGGAGAGAAACAATTCACCAAACTAAGCCAATAAAGCTCCAGAGGGGCGGCTGGCTGGGTTTCAGTGTCAACATTTTATCGCTCTGAAAGCAGCTCGGAGCTGTGGGAGGCACTCGCATATACCGACACACACACACTCACACACATTTACTGTATGACTTACACATGCATACATTCACATGCACACACCCACTGAGAATATATGGACCTGTGTATGGCTGTTTGAGCCGAGCCAAACTGATATGTAGACTTTCACACTCACAGATCCAACCCCGCACACATGCACACTGCCCTACAATCGCACTCCCACACACACACACACACACACACACACATACATATATATAGTTTCCTCGCCAGCCAGATGCGAGAAGGATTAGCAAAGTTGGCAGTCAGCACAGAGCTCTTTATCCACTGAAGCTAATTCACTTTACTAGGCTACCTCTCCCTCTCTTTCTCACCGTCCATCTTTGTCTCCATCTTCACCTCATGATCTCTCTATCCTTCTTTCTCTCACTTCAATCTTCACAGACATCTCCCCCTTTTCTCACCCCTAGCTCTCTTTCTTTTGGTTCCAGATTTGCTTTGTCAGGCAGGTGAAGTTGTCTTGGAAAGCGCCCCTTGCCTCTGGTGGTGGTGCTGCTGATAAAGATGTAGCTCAGATGGATGACGCCATGGAAATTGATGACAGCCGTGTGTCGATGTGACCCAAATATTTGAAGCTATTTTGACTCATCTGACCCGTAGAAAGAAGGTCAGAGGTTTGGATTTAGATAAACCTGATAAATGAGGAGTTATAGCGGTAGATCTTTGTTGTTAGTTTGACCTCGGATCCTGTCAATTTCGGCAAGATGATATCCACAAACATCGTCCCAGAAAGTGACACTGATTAATTCACTTATCTTTCTTACAGAACATGGTCCTAGAATACCCGATGCTATTGCGGTTTGACCGTTTCAAACTCAGTGTCCCGAGTCCAGAAGACTATCTGTAAAACACTGTGTCCTCGTTTTCAGCAATCATTGCCAAATTGTCATGTTTTTCTGCCCCACTAATAATTCCAATGTAAAAACATAAATCAATGAAAAATGCTTCTAAATTCAACACCATGATCTGTTTGTCAGTCAGTCAATTTGTCATTGTCAATAATGTTGCCGTACTAATAAGATACTGATTTTGTTGTTTCTGTTATCATGCAAAAGAGAGAGTAAATAATGTCTTACCCTAAAAAAGTACACAAAAAATACACTCAGTAGCGTACATTGTGATACATTTTGGCCTCAGTAACCTAGGTGATCTAACCTCATAAATGTTTTTATCCTATCCTGACAAAAACACCAATATTGTGAAGCCTACATAAATGACAAACATACATGTGTGAGTACTTTAAACCTGGAGACATGTTGGTAATAGACTGGGCTGTTTGGTAAACTACTGAAAGGAAAGGCTACACTTGATCACAACAGGGGTTTAAACCTAGGTCACACAATGACAGGACAGAAAGTGATTGCCATATGTCACACAGTGTTCATTATTGTCAAACAACTCACATTGTGTTGAGTGCATCTTGTGCACAATTGGCTCCAGTGGGAAAGACTGAAGTAACCTTTTATCCTGACCCCAAATGACCTGGCACAAGCTAACCCACTCTCTGTCAAATCACAGCCAATAAGGTCTGAAATCACAGTATAGCCTATCAGATAACTCAAAGGACAAATCACTGAACTTCACAGGACAACATGAGTTAAAGAGGACTTTCCTGCAAAGTAATAATATGCATAGCCTATAGCGTGCTCTCTTCTAAGGTGTAAGTGCTATAACGGCAAAAGCAGAAGAAACTGTATGGCAAAAGTCCACCAGATAAATAGCATCATTTATCACAGAAAAGTAAAATTCCAGGTATACCTATAACCTATTAGGCTAAATGTAATTTTGTTTACAGTCGCAGCAATGACAGGTACATAGTAAGTACTGCTTAATGATAAATCATTTGGCCCAGAAGCAGAGGTTGAGAGAGTAGGCTACAATAAAATCGAGTAAAAATATAGCTATACTTTAAAATTAATGTAGCATAAACATTTGTAAACATCACAGAAGATATGCAGCCACTAGCGCGTCTACATTTTGAGCTGATGGCTGAATCTAAGCTGTGACAGAAGCTATGAAACACAACAGAAACGACCCAAACACCTCACTGAAGGTAGACGTTCAAAAGCAACGCAGGACGCGCCACTGTTTTCTTTTGTTTTGTTTTTGATTTGTTTTGTTTTTGATTTGTAGCCTATTTTAGCAAGTATCGATCCAGCACCTGTTGGTCACGAAACATCTCAGGTGTGTTTGATTTGTTTCACTCAGCGTGCTGATTAAGGACTAGGCCTATATGAAAGTGAATTAAACTTCTTATTTTAAAACACACACAAATGAAAAATAATTTCAGTCTCACAAAAAAGAGAGTAGCTAGGCCTAAATATTTATTTATTTACCAAGAGATCAATCTTCTTATTCATTGTCTGGTGTTGTTGTTTCTTTTTAAAATGTAGCCTACTCAGTTATGATTAAAGAACAGTAGCAAGAGAAAGTGTGTGTTGCCACTGCCAAACCCACATTCTCCAAGTCGAAGCTGTCTCCTCACACAATAGAACACGACTCTCATGTGCTAATAGTTTTAAGATCACTGCATCCTTAAGGTCTACAACTCAAGCCGAAATGGAAACATTTTTCAGACATGTTTTTTTCTTGTAGTTGTTTCTCCCTTCTTCCTGACAGAAGTTCTCTGATAAATGGATGGATATAAAAAGGACATCATTTAGACTTTTTCTTTTCCAACTTTTTTTTTAATTGAACGCAGTATTTTACTTCACCGTGAGAAGGTACATTTAAAACAGATGATAAGAAATGTGGATATAAGGAGATATAAGGAGAGAATGAGACACAACATGATCATTGCTGGACTTCAATCAATGACTGGTGCACGGTCAATATCTTGAACCGCACGGCCACTTAGCCTATAGCACTCAGTCAATACACTAGTGGTGTCTAAACTAACCAATATATTACATATCGTTTCGTACATATTCTCCATATTGAATCTATTTAGCAGAACGCTTACTGTCTTGGTTGGTTGTGTTTTACAAGTATTGTATCTTATCTGTAAAACCTGTCTCAGTTCAGGCAAAATTCACCCAACAAATGCAGTGTGCTCATTCATTTCAAACTTCAGCCTAATGGGATTTTAAAATGCATGTAAACATGTTAGTCTGACTGAAATCATACTTGGTGAAAAAGTCAAACTGACACACCTCCGTTATGCGCTCTGGTTTTATGCAGACATTTTAGAAAACTTTATTTAAGAAGACAAAGACGGGAATAAAACAATATAAGAAGACAACAAAAGTGGAAGGAAGACTTATGTAGAAACGTCATCTTTTTCCCCACTAACAACACATGAACGACAGAATCGGTGGGTTGTCAGTGACCCTCAAAAGAACTTATGTGGCTGTAATACTCCTTTGTTCCTGTCATATAATAATTCCAGCCTCTAGTGGATGTTGCTCTTACAATGAAGATATAAAAAAAGGGGTAATATTAATGTGCTAGCACAATAGACATATGTGGCTAAATCCTTCATTGACTAAGAGCAAATTGATTTAGTGAAGTTTCTTGTTGTTTAATGCTGTGTTCACTGCCTTCTTCCCCCTTATAGTTTTCTTTTCTTTTCCAAAAATAAAACTATATCAACTTCAGGGTTGCTTGTTGTGGTGTGTGTGCAAATGTGTTTCTGCATGTGTGTGTTTTTACATTTCTAATGAGTGACTAACCGAGCTTTCCCACACATGCCTGAATCATCTGTAATCGCATCAAAGCCTCGCAATTGAGAACTTTCATTTTCTCTTCTCCCACTTTCTTCCTTTGTTTCTGTTGACCTTCTTTTACTCAACCGTGATTCACTTCTCTTGTGTTTGTCCTTCCTCGGTCTTATCTTTTTCCTGCTCATTTTTCTTTCCTTGTTGAGAAGATATTTTCAACAGAGTGAAAAATGAGACCATTTAAGCCTTCTCTATACTACTTTATACTTCTTTTTCTTTGTCTTTGTCTTTTCCTTTACTTTGTCTTTTATCTTCTTTCACAGTTATACCCACTTCCATAATGCGTTGGAAGCACATAACAGCAGCAGAACTAAAGCCAAGTTTACTCCTACTTTCCAATATTCAGAACCACACACACACACACACACACACACACACACACACACACACACACGCACACACGCACACACAGTCCCTTGGTACATATTCTAACATCCCAAATTAAGATAAAGATAAATGAAATAACGCTGCTCATTTCTTCTGTTTACAATGGAGACAGCATGAGAAATTAGATTTGAAATGTTGCTTTGTCATCCTCAGAGGTGACAGGTGAAATAATGTGAAAAAACATATGGCTGATGCACTGATTTTTATTTTTTGTTGTTGATTAATTCCGGCCTCACTTCACTTGTCACAATATGTAATTACATTGTAGCCTATGGAATAAAGAAGAATTAGCAATACCTTATGTATTATTAAAACGATCAAATTAGAGACACTGAAAGATCCATCCATACATCACTTTCCATAAGTATCAATCCATCCATCCATCCATTTGTTGATCCATAATCCATTCATCTATTGATCCATTCATCAATCCATCTACCCCTTTCCATAAGCATCAATCATCCATCCATCCATCCATCCATCATCCATCCATCCATCCATCCATCCATCAATCCATCTATCATCTATCCCTTTCCATAAGTATCCATCCATCCATCCATCCATCCATCCATCAATCCATCTATCCATACATCACTTTCCATAAGTATCAATCCATCCATCCATTCATCTATTGATCCATTCATCAATCCATCTATCCCTTTCCATAAGCATCAATCATCCATCCATCCATCCATCCATCATCCATCCATCAATCCATCTATCCCTTTCCATAAGTATCCATCCATCCATCATCCATCCATCCATCCATCCATCCATCCATCCATCCATCCATCCATCAATCCATCTATCCCTTTCCATAAGTATCCATCCATCCATCATCCATCCATCAATCCATCTATCCCTTTCCATAAGTATCCATCCATCCATCCATCCATCATCCATCCATCCATCAGTCTGTTGATCCATCATCAATCCATCTATCCCTTTCCATAAGTATCAATCCATCCATCCATCCATCATCCATCCATCCATCAGTCTGTTGATCCATCATCAATCCATCTACCCCTTTCCATAAGCATCAATCATCCATCCATCCATCCATCCATCCATCAATCCATCTATCCATCTATCCCTTTCCATAAGTATCCATCCATCCATCCATCCATCCATCCATCCATCAATCCATCTATCCATACATCACTTTCCATAAGTATCAATCCATCCATCCATTCATCTATTGATCCATTCATCAATCCATCTATCCCTTTCCATAAGCATCAATCATCCATCCATCCATCCATCCATCATCCATCCATCAATCCATCTATCCCTTTCCATAAGTATCCATCCATCCATCATCCATCCATCCATCCATCCATCCATCCATCCATCCATCCATCCATCAATCCATCTATCCCTTTCCATAAGTATCCATCCATCCATCATCCATCCATCAATCCATCTATCCCTTTCCATAAGTATCCATCCATCCATCCATCCATCATCCATCCATCCATCAGTCTGTTGATCCATCATCAATCCATCTATCCCTTTCCATAAGTATCAATCCATCCATGTCATTCAATCTGTCCATCCAACCATCTATCATTAGTCTGTTCATCCAGCTCTACGCTTATCTGTCCACCAATCAGTGTATTCATCTACTAATCCATCTACCATCCACCCAACAAGCCATTAGTCCGTCAATCAATGCATCCACCCATTCATCTATGCATCCATCCATCCTTCCTATAGCTCTTCCAGAAGTCTTTTCAGTGAACAGATCATACCAGATACACTACAGACGACCCCTACACTCAGTATACACACATCCACCATTATCTCTATCGCAGTGAGGCTGCTCCACTGCAGTCTGAGGTGAAACAGGCACGGCAGGATGAGTGTCATGGCCGCCCCGGTCACGCTGCCTGTCAAACCCATCAGCAAGGAGAAACTGGGGACTAACAGGGCCAGCAGATATGATGTCATCAGCAAAGCTCCACGGATCAACAGGGCCAGACGAGACATGCGTCGACCTCCATGTTTAGAGTAGGAAAAGATGACGTCATCTGCAAAAAAACATTAGAGAAGAGATGTGGAAAGGTTCCACAGGAGATTTGTCAGTAGGATTTGTTGACAATGTAACCAACTTCTGTTTGTAGGTTGCTTTGTTGTTCATGATAAAATCATTTTGATGAGGAAACAGAAATAACTTATGGACATTGCTTATTGCAAGAGTTGGAAATCGTGTTTAAAATAAAAGCTGTAGAAGACATGAAAGCTTTAAATGGCCTAATTGGGGTTACCTATGCGTACTATTCTGTTATTTAATCATTTTTAAACTTTTAGTTTTCAATCTAATTTGTACTCTAAATATCCAACGGGTTTACTTGATATTGTATAATGCTCTCACATGCATTTGTTTTACCTATTATAAAGCTCTTTTAGAATCATTTAACCTTTGTGTAACACATGTACTGCAGCTACATTTGTTCAGTTCTATTACTGAATTTGCTGTCTGCTTTAACCTGTCTGATTCATTTAGTCTTGTTCGAACTACAGGGACTTTTTGTAGTGTTAATCAAGGAGTGAAAATATAGAGAGGTTCCTTTGATTAGGTAGCTTTGCTTCACATACAGTATATTTTCTATACAGGCTTTATTGCTAATACTTAACCTTTAATAAAATCATAATAAAGGTAATTCATGAGTCTCGGGTGTGGATGCCAGCCTGTTACATAGGTGGTGATTACAAAGAAAATACTGAAACACCTACAGAGATTTTCACCAGGAGGCTGCAAAGATGAGCACAATCTACTCCTGGTGACCTCTGGAGCAATTAAATGTCATGCTCAAGGAAATCTTGGTAGTATGGCAGAGTGAAAATGACCCTGATTAACCTTTTTTTTCTTCAATGCAGCTGGGATTTGAAACCTCCAGTCTGCAGGCCAATTTCTCCAGGCTTCTGCTCCATCTAGAAATGTGTAATGGAAATGATAGCTTCCCTTAGCCCTGTGCAATCTACATATCAGTCAATATAACTTATAAATAGTTGATCTACAGTCAGTCTTTATCATTAAACCTTGGATTTATTTCATGGGAACAAACTGACATTTTTTTAATAACTAGCCTGAAGGAACTCTTGCTTTATGTATGAAGACAATACAAGACAAGGTCAGGTGTTTGAATATAAAACAGATCTGTTAGTAACGTTCACCTCCAAGCAGACAGGTTTGCAGTATTTCTGCAGCAGAGTAGAATGGCAGAGGGTACGACAGCAGGGCTTTAGCCAGCAGACACAGGTTGATGAGAGGTCGCAGATCAGAGGGTAGGTTGTCTGTGATGACCTCACTGGTCTGTGTCCCCCAGGTCAGCACGGCCTAATGATGGAAGAAAACAATCAATGATGGCATAATGGAGTGATCAGTCAATCAATCACTCCATTAACTTGTCACATCTTCCATCCCTTCATCAGAGTCAGTGCTTTGGCTAGATGTTGGGTTGAGTCAGGCCCTATGTAGAATTCAACAACAATCAGAGTATATTACTTTTACAGCTACGTAGTTAATTGAGTATTATTTGACCACATCATGTAAAACAGACTGTAATGGTTATTTACATTTTTCTGCTGCTTGTTGGCTGGCGAGCTTCACCATTGATATAAACTGTCGTTGAATTCAAAATGATATTTACTTTCACTAACCAGTACAGAAAACATTGTTTTCATGATGCAGGCAGCACCGTGGGTCCAACCAAGCATGGTATTAAACTTCCATCTGTTCTCCATACTGCCCTCTAGAGGAGGGAGGAAGATCTGTGAGGTGTATGAGAAGATGATGACGCCCACGGAGACGAGGAAGTCCTCCGGGTCCACAGACAAAGACAGAGAGGTCCATGACCAGCTGCTGGCTCGACTCAGACAGTACAGCATGACCAAAAGGCTGTCACAGGGTCAGAGATAACAGGAGAGAAACATTTTACGACAGGAATTAAGACACTGAAGGGAATGTATGGACAATCATTACTTTGATTTAGTTATCAAAAGTCCACTTCAGAAACCAGTGGGTGACGTCACTGATACTACGTCCATATTTTATACAGTCTATGGCAACACCTGGCATGAGAAATAAATCAAACACACAGTAACCTCGATGTGTAGAAGGTGAGAGCTGACAGCAAACACAGCAGCAGCTGAACAGCGATCACATGACTGAGAATGAGAGCAGATGACAGAGACCGCCTTTCTGTACAGAAATTTAATATAGGAGGTAAGTGTGTCCGCTGATGCTCTAAGACTTCTAAATTGACCGCTCTAAGAACAAACGTAAAGTCACTTCTGTTCAGTCACCTAATCAGTATGTGAGCCAGGGAGCACAGCAGGCTGAAGGTGGAGACTGGCCGGAGATCAGTCAGCATCAGGCAGGGCAGCAGGAAGATCAGAGACACTAGAGAACACACTGATCGAGGAACAGTAATCCAGGAGAGACTGTCGGACATGAGGCTGGTGGAGACGACGAGATACAGCGTGCACGTCATCAACAGTTCAACCACCTGGAGAAATAAACAGGATGCAAAGAGAGAAAACAAAGCTGTTACAGGACCATTTGAAAGCATCAAACTGGTGATGAATTGTAAGTGATCTGCATCTTTAACAGTGCAGGATTAGTCCATGAAAGATCAGTTTTCTATACACCAGTCTTGTGACATTAGCCTGCTCGCTTT
Source organism: Labrus mixtus (assembly GCF_963584025.1). Classification (NCBI taxonomy): domain Eukaryota; kingdom Metazoa; phylum Chordata; class Actinopteri; order Labriformes; family Labridae; genus Labrus; species Labrus mixtus. The sequence continues at coordinate 8,101,408 of NC_083623.1, read as the reverse complement.
AGACTCTGGAAGACTCTGCCATGCACACAACTGCATTTAAATCACACCAGACAAACATCAAATGACCCAGAGAGCATGCAGGTAGACAGGCAGGTAATCATCTATTGATTGCCGTCTGGATGTGAAGAGAATTTCATCAAATATAACAGAGTGCCTCCCAAACAAATTGCCAACCTCACCTTTAACTCCACTATTAAGTTTCCAACCGAGATTCATTCTACTCTATTTTGCAAGAAACAGGGAGTTTAGTTTCAATAGTTTCAATGGAAAGTTTCAAGACTTAATTTATAGAAATGTGCAGACAAATATTTTCAGAGAAGAATCCTGTCTTTGTTGGTTTTTATACCTGAGATTAAAGAAGAGGACATAAGTTCTTAAAACGATAGGAGGTTTTTTTGAAGTGGAGTTGTATGAGGCACTTTTCTATATTAATTGTATGAGCTATAGGAGATGGCAGTCAGCATGGCCCCTTGAGAAAACCAGATTGAAATGTTCTAGATGTAGTCTTTCTTTAAATTGGCTTAATTACATGATACAAGTGGCCCTGTTTGCAGCAGTGTATAGCCTAGCTTCTGTGCCAACTCTGGCTGGTTTATCAGTAAAGGGCCCATGCTGACGTGAGTCTCATATTTCTACTGACTAACACTTATGCAACCTAGCCACAAAACAGAGAACTATCCATTTAAAGTGAAGCCAATTTTGAAGTCCTATAATCTGAAATGCTTCTAAAGCCAGCACAGGACAACTCCTCTGGTCCACTCAAAAATAAGTCAGACTATGTAGTATATAAGAAAATAAATATTTTTCTTACTTTTATCACATCAGAACATATCTTATTAATCAGTTTATAATCTCAATCGCAAATTTCAAGTCTTCTTCAATACAGAATGATGTTTATTTTGTGAATTATCATCCCATTTCGGCTAAATTTATCGTATTTGGTGTGGTGTAATTCACAGATTGGCTACTCTGTGATTGACAAGTCACTATGACAGCAACCTATCACTGAATTTAGAGTTATTCCAATATGTATCCTCCCAGCTAAACATGGTCAATTCTGGATCCAAATAGGTGGCGATATAGTGTCCAACTTTCGATGATTGGTATTCACGTTTGTGTTACCTGAGCTACATTAACCATCCATCCCCAGAGTCCAGGCCAGTTGGGCCACAGTCCTTTACAGCAGGCCTCCACTATGTCCTGGTAGCTGTGCCGGACTCGGACTTTTGACCCGGAGCCAGATCCTCCACTGAAAGATACAAACATCTTCTTACTGTGATTGATGTGTCTCGGGCATACAAGGAAAATATCTTTAAAAAAAAGTAAGCTAAGCAAACTCTCCCACCCTCACAAAATGTAAGCTGTGTTAAAGCTTGTATTATAGTGTTTCAAGTCTTCTCAATTAGGTGTTTTTCCCCACAAATGGCAAAGAATATTCAAAATTAACCCAGCTCAATTCAACTAAATTAAATCTGAATTAAATTGGACTGCACCCTGCAAGAAACGAAGGAAAAGTTTAACCACAGTTTTACCAAACAACATGTTAACACTCCTTTAAGCCGTGGTAATACTTTATAGTAGTGCACTGCGGTAGACAAACATGTTTATTTTGGACCAAAAAACCCCTCTTCTCTGTATTCATGTCATACAACAAATGTGTTAAGATTCATAGGAGGAGTCTGAAAAGAGAATGGGGAACAAATATGAGTCAGAAATAATAATGGCATTGTTGAAAATTCATAGAGGACAGCATCAACTTCAGATTTAATCAACAATAACTGCAAAAAAACCATCTGTCAGCTCATTGACAGGTGCTCTGTGGGAAGTTGTGATGAGAAATGCGACAGCAATGCTAAAACAAAGTGAAGAGGAGAAGTTACCTATTTAGTTGCTTTAGACTTATTTAAAAAATCAATGGGACATATTGGAACCCCTACCTTTGTTCCTCTTCATAAAGACAGGACACTAGAATCCTCCCTGTGTGGTTGCAGACCCAGGCCGACATAACCAGCACAAAGAGACCCATGTACCCGGACCGGACCAGAGCAAAGGGTAAACCCAACACAAAGATACCCTGGGAGACATAAAAGGAGGACAGGAAGAGCATGGAGCGGTAAATTCAAGACAAACGATAAGATACAATTCGAAAGGAAACAGTACGTTATGAGAATACCTGACACGATACAACGTGACATGACATGACACAACAATAGGACACAATACAGACCATACAATATGATACAATACAATACTATATTAAATAACATGACCCAACACAACATGACAAGACATACAATAGGATACAAAATAAAACGATACTATACACTTTATTATCCCGTCGGGTACATTTACCTTGGACAAATTTATCTAAGTTAAAAATGTATTCAAAGTCTCAATTGTGTAATTTTCATTGAACCAAATTATAAAAACAAAGTAGGCAGAGGAACGGTGGATTGGTCAAAATCATAGAAATATGAATCAGATACTACCTTTATTGCAATTTCTGGGGGGTAAAGTAGTTCCTGTAAATTAAGAGTCTTATAAATTCAACCTCTAAAAAAAAATCCATACATTCTGCATGATGCTCGTTTAGCACACTAAACTTCTCTTCATAAGAGATAATCCCTGAAAAGCACTTAATTATGAAAAGTCTAAATCTCATGTTGGAAAAGAACATGGGAGGACTGCTGAAGAGGAAATGAGGAGGAAAGAGAATAAAGGAGCGCTCATGGTTGGAAGATGAGGAGGCGCGAGGAGAGCTTTGGCCTGATGCCTGGAGAGTTTGAGGATGCAGGAGACCAGCAGAGGAAAGAAGGAGGCAGAGAGCCGAGCTTTGGCCCTTCACCAAGGGAGAACTGAGGTGACTGCCAGAGGGAGGAGGAGAGGAGGAGCGGTGGAAGAAGGCAAGAAAAGAGGAAGACAGCTGAGGAGCAGGAGAAGGAGAAGTGCGGTGAGAGAGCAGGAGGTTGAAGGAGGAAGAGGACGAGGATGAGGAGAGATAAGAGGAGACATGAAGCTGCTTTGATGGAGCTGCTGTGTTAGGGATGTAGAAACACGGATACACAGTTATAGGAGCACATATTGTGGATGCATAAACAGACACATTCTCTCGCTTTCAAGTCGTTATTTTGTAACTGGTGTCTGTCAGGCATATGCTGATAAAGCTTTGATGTTGAAATGGAGCTGCTGGCGATGAAAGCAGTTTGAGAGGAATATGAGGCTCCAGTATCTGATTCCATCTCCCGTCTCCCTCTTTTTTTCTGTGGGGTTTTTGCCGGCTAATTCCTGAAGCAATCACAAACAGGTAGAATAAAGGAAGGGAAAAAAAATCCCTGATGATTCCTTCCAACTCTATCCTGCCATAATCTGACACTTTGATAATCTGTTCATTCAGGGAATGTTGACCCGCAGCATATATGCCCTTTTTTCATACTCGATATAAGCCAGGAGGCAACGCTGGTATTTCAGTGACATATGCTGAGAAAATGTTACACACTCGCCGCTTCTGTCTGGACTTTCCAGGTGTAAGATTTCAACCGCTGTCCTGCAGGTCATGCACAATATCTTAATGCGAGCACATGCCCTGGGCACAAACAGTAATGGAGAAATGTCTCCCCACACCATGAGGGGATAAAAGTGGAACAAGAAACAGAAAGGTTGACATTTAAGTGAGTGGAAGAGACATTTTTTGAAACCATAACAAAAGCGTCTACCTCTAATCCAAGTTGTCTTTTATTTAAGTGAAAAAAATACAAATCTAAAATGGTGGGTTCAGTTTGTGCCTTTTGACTCTATAATTTATGCAGCACAAATTATTTTCGTACATCACTAAAACATTCATGTTAGAGATTATAAATCGTCAGAAAAAGATTGTTTATCATTACAATGAAAGGTTCAGAGTGAAGCAGACATCGATGGTAGAACACTGTTAATTGATAGGTTAGTTAATTACCCAAAAACAAACTGGGAAATGTTCTGATAAATGGACTCATAAATGCTGTCGGATCCATCCTTGAATGGCAGACTTGTTTGCTTTTGTTTGTCATCTCTATGGCTTATTTCTTTATTGGTAAAAACTGTAAGAGGGTGATGTTTTTTCATTTTAAGATCTTTTTTTGGGCTTTTTATACCGTAGAGTGACAATGCAGTTCATAGAGTCGAGAGAGAGAGAGAGAGAGAGAGAGAGAGAGACAGAGAGAGAGAGAGAGAGAGAGAGGGAGAGAGACAGAGAGAGAGAGAGAGAGACAGAGAGAGACAGAGAGACAGAGAGAGAGAGAGAGAGACAGAGAGAGAGAGAGAGAGAGAGAGAGAGAGAGGGAGAGAGAGAGAGACAGAGAGAGAGAGACAGAGAGAGAGAGAGAGACAGAGAGAGAGACAGAGAGAGAGAGAGACAGAGAGAGAGCAAGAGAGAGAGAGAGAGAGAGAGGGAGAGAGACAGAGAGAGAGAGAGAGACAGAGACAGAGACAGAGAGAGAGACAGAGAGAGAGACAGAGAGAGAGAGAGAGAGGGAGAGAGAGAGAGACAGAGAGAGAGAGAGAGAAAGAGACAGAGACAGAGACAGAGAGAGAGAGAGAGAGAGAGAGAGACAGAGAGAGAGCAAGAGAGAGAGAGACAGAGAGAGAGCAAGAGAGAGAGAGAGACAGAGACAGAGAGAGAGAGACAGAGAGAGAGCAAGAGAGAGAGAGAGAGAGAGCAAGAGAGAGAGAGAGACAGAGAGAGAGAGACAGAGAGAGAGCAAGAAAGAGAGACAGAGACAGAGAGAGAGAGAGAGAGAGAGACAGAGACAGAGACAGAGAGAGAGAGAGAGAGAGAGAGAGAGACAGAGACAGAGACAGAGACAGAGACAGAGACAGAGAGAGAGAGAGAGACAGAGACAGAGAGAGAGAGAGAGAGAGAGAGAGAGAGAGATAGAGAGAGAGAGTGGGGAAAGACATGCAGCAAAGGAGCCACGGGTTGGACTCAAATCCTGCTTTGAGGACTGTAGCCTCTGTACATGGGGCGTGCTAACTAACCACTTTTCCACCAGGGATTTTCTTTAACACATCTGTTTTCATTATATAGGATAAGAGTAATGCATACACATTTGCATAATAAGGGTCGTGATTGAGTTGATTGACAGTGCATTGTAGCTGTGCATTGTAGCTGTTTGCTAGGAGGCTACAGGCCCGCCTCAACTCCACCTATTTGCCTTTTAGTAGTCCGACCAAAAGTTTGGTGAAGATAGCATTTCCAATTTTGCAACCAGCATTGAATGGCTCTAGAAAGCCTTTTCACAAACCAATGGTTGACATCACTGAGACTGCGCCCAAATGTTATACTGTCTATAATATATGACTTCTTTGGAATGAGAATGGGCTAACCTGTCAAACGTCAATTTGGTATGCACTCTTCCTGTGAAAAAGGATCATCATTGTACTAAGGCTTAGCTGACCCTGATGTCATCGCAGTGACATCATCAGGGAACCCTCTGGGGACATTTCTAATGAAGATGATAATAGCAATTACAAAGATGGGAATGAAGATGATGATAATCATGGAAATGAAAAAAAATCTACAACATTTCTGGTGTGAGATGAAACTCAAGCCGCTCTAACCTGCAGCTTTTATTCAGCCTCCCTTTTCTCTGCAGGGTCTTGGGATGTATTTGGCAGCATGATGAACCAAATAACTTCTAACAGAAAATCTTCCCCATACAAAATGGGAACGGTCTTCATTTCCCTACGGCTAGAGATTGGATTTAAAAAACCCAATTTAGAACTTGGATCTTGAATTTTCATCTCAGTTTAAGATAAAATGTCACTCTAAAAAAACAGCTTATTATAGCCAGAAATCTAACATCCGTTTTTCTCAGGAACAAAAGCTCCACATCTCCAATCTGTGATGAAGATAAACAAAGTGATGCTGCCTCATTACCAGACAGGTTTGAATTAAAAACTGAGTTTCATATTTCATATTCCCAAGTCGAGACACTTGAGAGCTGGAGCTCTTTTTTTGTATTTTTGGCAGCTTACTTGGTCTCTAATAAAAACTGTATTAGGCTGGCAGACAGTCAGTTATTTTGGCATCAATAAACAACCACCGGAAAATACATATTTTCTTTTTCAGCTTTGATAGGAGATATAACTGATGTTCTTTTGTTCATTAGCGGGACATCTGTTATTGCCCCGTTACAAATGGCTCTGTCATCATTGCACTGACTGGTGTTCATGTATCTGATTATCATTCTGCATCCTTTATCGTTTCTTTGCGCTATCCATTTCTGTGGGAGATTTACACTTCAAGGTGAGCCATCACCTTGAAAAAAAACCTCTGTTTAGTCACCATGAAGTCACTATAACGTAACCTTTCCGTAACCTCGAATTCAGGGATTAATGAGCAATCCATTTGGTGAAGGTTCCTGATTACAGTGCTGCAGGTAATGAATAACCTACAAAAAATGTACCAACTAAGAGCGCCAGAAATATTGTAGCAGAGGAAAGAAATGCATGCTGCAGAAAAAACTATATATACACCATAGTGCTCTTTAGGGACAGCTAATTCAAAAATAGTATTGAGACATAAAAACTGTTTATGTGATAAGGGAATTTAAATTAGTTGTATGGAATATATTGAAGTCCAAGTTTTCATCAGAGACATACTTGGTCTCCAATGACACTTGAAAAAATAAAAATCTGGCACCCAAATAGATAGACTAGCATCAATAAACAAAGAACACAAAACACTTGCTTATCCATTAAATATCATGTGCTATGTGTCATGTGCATAAGTATATATTTTATGCACCGAAAACAGTGCTAATGTGGATTAAAACCCCCGTGTGTTTGCAGAAATCTGATGCAAAATCATTTGATGTGACTCCCACAGGAACGTGTTTGCATGCATGTGTCTTCATGTAGGCTCCGTGCGTGTGTTCATGCATCCGCCGTAATAATGCCCTAATGTCATAATGTTCTCCACGGACCCAACGATGCCGTTCAATTACACTTCAGTGAAAGAACACATTTACATGTGTGCAGTAGTTGAATACAGCCTTGCGTTTACAGCATAATAAGATATTAGCATTAGCGCCACAAGAACACATTGTGACTGGGAGTTTTTCTTTTCATATAAAACAAATTGGATTCACACTTTATTGGATTATGAGCACTGGGAGTGCCTGACAAACTGCCTGCACGGCCATAGAGCATTGTTTAGAATTATTAGAAGACAATGGGAGCATATTAAAATGTCTGCAAGGTGTAGTGCTTTTTGAATGAAGCTTGGGGCATAAACTGTTGGTATTCACTTTGTGCGTTTTCTTCTCTAATAGGAAAACAGAGAAATAATGTTCTGGTAACAAAAAAGAGGAGGGATACAGTGCTGGAAATAAACCACAGAAATGATTATTCAAAGTTTGCAGCTGCTCTCAAGGCACTCTGGTCTCGGGTATGTCTTGGTCTCAGATAGTATGGTCTTGACTACAACACTACCAAAGTGTATAAAGTATTTGTCAGGTCTCTGACAGGTTTTCTTCTATCGTTGCCCACACTTGTGCTTTCACCTGTTTTGTCTGACCTTGTGAATTGTCATGTTTAAGTCCATGCACTCCAGAAATGGACAACCATAAGCCTTTTGTGTTTGCTTTTTAATTACATCTTGATGCTGCTTTTTCTGGTCCGTTTTCTTTGTGTCTCATACCAAACATGATGCTTACAGTAGATCAAAAGGGGGCGTGTTTGTCTAGTGTTATTAATAAGTCAGCAGCCATGTCCACCAAGACAGGCAGAACATCACCGCACCGTCGTCTTCATTGTAACAATCATAAACACCAGCTAAATTGTAAACAGTAGCACATTGATAAGCATATGTGGGGCCCGTATTAATATCAGGCATGTTCATGGACACTAGGCACCCCCCCAGTCTCATATATTGTTTTTGATATTTTATTTTATCATCTCGTTCAATCATGCTGTTAGATATTCCTGTACAAAGGCACCGTGATATTTTAGTTGGTACATTTGTGGGTCAAATTGAAGAAGTATCACACAGGCACTTTTGGGGCAGCTCTGGGCAGTACAGGGGTCTTTGATGCCATGCGTAGCTCAGTCGACCCAGATGTCCGAGAGTGTGCAGCCACGCTGAGTTGATGTGTCTGTGTCTCTGTGTTTCAGACCGAAGTAAAAGAACAATCATAAAACCCATGCACGCTTGGTTCTTTGTGTACAAGTGTGCAACACATAGGTGCCAAATTCGGTAAGATCTAGGACAACATTTAATTCTTCAAGGAAGCTATAAAATCAGAAGGTGAAATCATGTGAGGCATGTTTTGTATTTGATAATACTTGAAGCTAATGTGATGACTTTTTTTTTATCAGGATGTCATCTTTATGATCCTCCCAAACAAAAAGAGACCATGAGTAAGGAAATGAATTATTATATAATTATTTCTCTACAGCTATTTTTAATCCCTGTCAACACTACCGCTGAGTACTGTAGGAGTCAGACGAGGTAAAACAGCCTTTTTTTCGACACTGTTCACAGCCAAAGTTTCTGAGATACTGCAGGCGATTAGGTTGACTGCTATGAGGAAGCAAGATTGGAATTTTCTCAGAAAAACCTACGCACACCTGTACATCCACAAAGGGATATATCGATTGGTTCAACAGCGATCCCAAAATGATGTTCTTTGGGCACATCAGGAGCTATTAGGACATGTGATTTTCAAAGGAAATGGGATCACAAAAGTGAAACAACATAGTCGCCTTTAAAGTAGAGAATTGCTGTATAGTTCAACGGGGTCAACAAGGTCAACAAGATTAAACATTAAAAAGCCTTTGTGTTGATCCTTTGATATAAAACAGTTACATTTTTAGAATTGATTATTGCTGATCTGTCATGCATCATTTGTTATGGCTTGCAGGCGTCACTCACTCAGTACTCTTCAATTGCACTTTGGATGTGATACACAACTGAAGTTCCTCACGAATAAATAAAGTTATTTGAATTTGAAAATCTGTTATATTCTAATGTCTTGTTTCTCTTTTCTTTTACCTGGAAACGTTTTTCAGGACGTGCGTGTTCAGCTATACAGTAAAAAAACAAAACAGTATACCTGTATAGCATTTGTGACGTTCCAGCCGGCCTCCCAGGCAGTGATGGTGGGGGCAGGTTTCAGATAAGAGGTGAGAGTACTGGAGCTCTGCACTGGATTAGACAAACTCATCCTTGGTCTCTCTTCTTCAAGGCTGGTACAGCACTGATTAGTCCCCTGCGCAGTTTCCTCACTCGCCTTCTCCTCTGAATCTTCAGAGAGCACCTTTGCCTTCCTGTAGAGTCCCCTCTTGTCACCCTGGTTCTGGGTGAAACCCTGGGTCTCCTCTCTGTTGCTTGCGATCTCTTCATCTTGGGACCTTTTTCTTTTGCCATAACTACTGTTGTTTATATACTTAACAGAGTCTGCAGAGGAAACAGCTGAAGTCACAGTGATGGTTCTGGGTCCAGTGGCGATCACAGTCGCTCTGGTTTCTTTAAAAGCTGGACTCTCCTGCTGTACGGTTCTGGAGGATGCGCCAAAGTGAGGATCTAATCGCTCCCTCATCGGAGGATTATCTTGCTCAATAAGAGACGAGCGGTTTGGTTTTAATGATGATCTGGTCCTTCGGGTATCATCGAGGATTGTATTACTTTGGTTAATTATGTCAAGAGGAGTACTGCTGTCCTCACTGTAGGTTCTGTTCAACTCATCACAGTGGGTCAGAATCAGCATCTCTTCATCCTGGTGGAAGAACCTGTGGATCAAAAATAATTGACTTCATTTTGAGCCAATAGTTTCTGCCCTAATCCATTATATTAAACAGCATTTTATTACACCAATAAGATGAAAACTAAGAGGATTTAGACGGTTAAAATTAATGCAATTTCTTAATGATATTGCTAATAATGACATAATGACTGAGGCACTTTAAGGTACTTTCACTTCTTAGGGATCCATTGTTGGAATATAGTGGAGTTTAATTGGAAAACAACAATTATAATTTATTTGAAAAACATTTATTTCGTGATAAAAATAATGATTAAATCACATTTGAATGAATGTCTCTGTTTTTTTTTTATCAGTAGTACAAGACATCAATAAATGACTATATCCAATGATGTGACTCACCTTGTTGTCCAATCCAGCTGTAGCCTTGACACCGCCCATCCCCACAGAGCTCCAGCAGCACTCCAGGGCTGTCCAGTGCTCCGATCCCAGAGAGGAGAGCCCATCTTCAGCTTCGCTGTCTGCACAGTCAGCCTCTATGCCTGCGGAGGTCTGAGGGTCTGCGGGAGCTTGACTTTGCTGACACTGGACACATGAACGAACGGATACACAGATTCTCCCCGGAACACACTCACAACGTCTGCCTATAATGTATAAACACTACAGCCATACACAAAAGTTACACAACACACTCCCACAAAGGTAAGACGTGATTGACAAGTCAGTGGGCTGTAACATTATAATAAACCAGTGTTTTCAACAGTGAAGTAAACAGTAAACAGTACAGTCAGGCAAACACTAGAAGTTTTTTTTAAAGTTTGGATGACTATAAGTCTATATTTAGCCACCTTTTATCACCAGTGGATACTGCAGTAGAAATATTAGGGTTTTACGTTTCACTTTTATGAACTTTTTATTGGAAGCTTCAAACACTTGTGTAAGTAACAAAACACAACAAACCTCGTCTTTATTTTTCTTTTCTTTTTACAGTGTTTCCTCCAATTTCACTCCTTTTATGAAGAGGTCAAACCCTGCTGCTTCAGTTTTGCCCCAGACTGTGGTGAGTTGTGCAGGGCAGCAGGAGGAGCTATAGAACAAATGTGTAACTCAGCAGGATCAAAACCTCTTCATTTCTGAACTACTTTCTAGGCACCATATAGTTACCCCCCCCCCCCACCCCCCCACCCCCCCACACACACTAAATTCATTGGTTGTAGTAACCTAAGCTGTTCTGCTGCAACATTCAAGTTTTTTGTTGTTTTTGAAGTTTTTATTTTTCAAACCTGCTCTTGTTCTGCTGAAAAAAAAATCTAGATGTGTACCTAGAAGTACCTGCTTCACCCACACATTTGTATTTTCTTATATTTACTCATCATGATGTCATTACCAAAGCTCAAGGTTGCTTCTTTATGCCCAAAGATGTAAAGAAAGAAAATAGCAATTGATAAGATGTAATTAATTGCAAAGTCATTTAAAGCAACAAAGTATAAACTCAAATACAGCCAATGCATTTTGCAGTAGGTTTTTTTTATACTATAGTATTCAATATGGTTATATGGTTCTTTCGATTTGTATTCCAGTACATTTTAGAGTTGAACTTTATATTCAAGTCTAGAAATATAGCCAAGTAGGGTTTCAGGAAAATGATCAAATTAGGTTAGAAAATATGAAGTAAACAGTTTCTAATAACATGTTAAAATGAGATGGTCATTCATAAAACACACCAAAAAAAAGAAAGCTAAATGATGAAATATTAAATTGTCATGGTTACCAATGGTTACATTTACCATTTATGCTGGTTCTAATGAGAAAAAAAATCAATCTATATATCTATCTATCTATCTATCATCCTCCGGTTTCTATGCTACAATAGAGCCTATTGTTGTGTAGTTTGATTTCTGTTTTTCTTCTGTTTTTCCATGTGTTTTTCATTAACTTCTCCCTCCCTCTGTCCCAACTTTAAACCTGGAGAGAAGGAGGAGAGAACAGAGAGAGGGAGAGAGGGAGAGAAAGAGAGAAAGAGGAGGAGGCTTGCGAGAGAGAGTAGAGGGAGGGAGTTTAGGTCAACTTCTGTGAAACTTTTACTATCACTCATTCAACTCAATAGAGCGAGAGAGAACCGCGCACGAGGACAGCGCGCTGATTCCACGGCGCGCGCGGTTCGATATCAAACTACAGAGGAACGAAAATGACGCTACTCCTGCTTCTGACCGCGTTGCTATGGCAATGCTGCCAGGCCCAGCAGAGAGGTGAGTAGTAAAGACTTTCGATCGATGCTCAGATTAACACGACACTGCGGGAGTCATTTACGGCAGCAAACAGCGCGTGGTCTCATTCACTCACAGCTGTTGCCTGTTAACGTTAATGAGCTAATCAGTCAGCCACTAACGTAACATTTGCGTTGTTAACGAAACGTCGTCACATCTGCGTGGTGAGCCGAAATGTTTCCTCAGTCATGGCACAGTAGCTGAAAATACATGTAAACCATTCTTAGGGTTTAATTTTGTTTCATTATAATTATTTGAAGTGGGGAAATTTAGAAGTAAAGTTGTATGACAGTATTGATGGTAACCTGCACATGTGAGGTGAAGTGTCAAGGGACAAATGCTTGCTAGATAGTTTGGAGATAGTTGTCTTTTTTTCATAGTCATACATTTAAATCAACAGGGGAGATTTAAGAAGTTTAAGATCTTGCTTGAATTTGTTGTTATTCTCAGACTTAAATCAAGTTACAAGGTTGAAATTCAACATGAGATGCAGAGATAGTTGAACTGTATGGTCTGGTGATAGTCCCACAACACAGGAAGAAGTCTTCCTGATGACAAATTTGCAGTTAATGCCAATCCCCCCCAGAAAGTGACAATTGAAGCCCATTTTACATGGTGGCAAAAGCTGGCATTGTAGTGTCACATGATGCCATTGGGCCGTCTCACCATATAGACAGTTTCTTGTGTGGCACATTGATGTTAAATTTCTAAAAGCAATCAAGTGCCACAATTCTACAATTCACTTAGCAGACGCTTTTATCCAAAGCGACGTACATCAGAGAGTAAGTACAACACAAGCAAGGATCTAGAAAAAAAGGGAACAGTGTCAGTAAGAGCAAACGATCAGCTTTGAGTCTGATTGGACACACAGGTGCTGACAGGAAGTGACCAGAGGCAAAGCACAACATTGAGGGCAGTTCTTGAGAGCTCTAATCAGTATAGAAACCATCTTATAAGTCACCGTTATCAAACAAAAACAATCGTCTCAACCATCATCATCATCATCATCATCATCAATGATATTGAGACCACAAACAAACAAAAGTTTGTTCACAAGCAGAAACATGTCTGGATATCAGTACAGCTAAGAGAGAAAACATTTAGATGAGATCAAATTGAGTCATGACATTCACTAAAAGTAATCACTGCTCCATTACGTTGTGTATTTGTGAGGTTGTGAAAGATTAATTGTATGATCTGTATTGTGTGCTTGGTCTGTGTCAACAATGAGAAATGAGCAGCTATGCCCTCAGCATGGATGGAGATTGACAGCTGGGACCAAATCAATATAACATGGCGCACAATAAGAGTCAAAATATTCATGCTGCTTAGTATGAGTCAAATTGTTCCACTTAATCCCGGAAAGTTGTAGAATTGGAACATTTTTAGAAGATGAAAATAAGCACTTCAAATGCATGAAGCTGTTTGAATATATAAGTGTGTGAAGGGTTTGTTTGCACTTGAAATATGAGAAAAATCGTGTGTCCCTTCTGTGCTTTTTTTTTTCTTTCTATTTATCCTCTTCAAAACATCTCCAAGCAACTGTTTAACCCAGGAGTGCATTGGACCTCCTGCAGAGGCGGAGGAGGTGTGTGTATCCGCATATTGTGTATGTGTGTGAGTAGAAGAGGGCGGGAGAGGCCATCTGCATTAAGAGCCTCATTACCAGGCGTGTCAACCAGGCATGCTCTCTATCAGCGACAGAGCTCAGAGAGACACCGGGAGATAATCGGAAAAAGACGACGAGGAGAAGAAGGGGGCCTGACAGAGAGGAGGAGGAGGGGGGGGGTATCAAGAGTTACTAGGCATGGAAGGATAGAACTGTGATAGATGATGGATGATGAAACAGGTAGACAAAGGGTTCATAGGAAGGAGAGGATGAAGTTGAAGCCGCATGACTGAGTTGTTGAGTAATTGAAGGTTAACACAAAACATGAAAAATCTGTTGGAAAATAGAGGTTTTAAGAGAGTTTTGTTTGTATCAGCTGCAAAAAATCTGGTAAATTTGCAGGACAGATTGAAGGAACGTTCCTTAATGTTGCAGACTCTGCATCTAGTCAGATGTTTTTCCAGAATTAGTGGATAAACTGGCTGCCATTTAAATAGTTAGCAGATCATCTGAAAATAAATGGACAGGTACAGGAATGGTTCATGATCACAGTCATTTATAGCTTTGGTTTGACGGCAGTGAGATCTTCTGTATCCTGACTGACGGTTTTTCATGTCCCTGCACTCCATAGTCTATCTGTCAATTGCTCCTGTCACCTGTTGTTCTTTTGAAATAAATATCTTGAGGGAGGAGTGTGGGGGTCTAATTACATGACACAAATGCTCACTTTTAATCAAGGCTGCAGAAGTGACATATTGGTGGTTAAGGGTCAAAGGCAAATATATCTGTCATCAGAGAACACTTGTGTTTGTGGCGATATCTTAAGAATATATTTTTTTATTTTGGCGTAATTAGTAGATTACACGTTTTTGGTTTATTGAGTTATTTTATTGACTGATTGATGGCTCCCCAGTAGCTTAATTGGTGGGTAAAAGTATCATTAGCTGCAGCTTTACAGGGTATGCTTGTTGTTGTTGTTGTTTTTTGCCAGTGTTAGTCACTTTATATAAAGTCAACATGAGTCTGCTCCCAAAATAAGTTTTGAACCCCTGACTTTGTATCAGATATGAGTCAGGATGATGCATGGGTTTGTCAAGCCCAACGACATATCCATAAGACTTTGTAAAACATCCGGTATGTTTGGCTGTCACTGGGGAAAATATGAAAGTTCTGCCAGAAGAGTCTTGTTGGAGTTATTTTTGTATCAATTTGAATGTTAGTAAGTTTTTTTTTTTTTCCATGAATGGATACAGACTCAACTCACTGGAGAAAACAGTGTGGAAAGCAGCCAAACAAGGCTTTGTAAACCAACTGAGAAATCAACATTTTTATTTAGGCAGACCAGGTGACTCATATTATCGCTGTCCTGCAGAAGCCACCGACTGCATCTTTAAAAAGCAAAGATATCAGGAGGGGTGAGAAAAAGATTGATTTCCCTGTTGAGGTTTATCGGACTTGTGCATTATCAAAGGTGCAGGCTGATCCTGTAAAATATTTTCATCTCTGGGAGGTCTTATGCTGGAAAAATATATAAAAAAGTGAATTTGTTGATAAAAGGTCTCCTCAGAGCAGCTGCAGATGTGTTTATAAGTTAATGCTAATGTGGGCTTAACCAAGCTGGGCTGAATGTGAAGTGATGTGAACTCACCAGAGGTATCTCAGTGGATGTGATGCGAATCCAGAGAGGGTTTTTCTGCCCATCAGAGAAATCAACATTTTTATGAGGTGATTTCAACCCAATGTCATAATGTTGGTAAAATATGTTGATCTCAGTCTGCTATGTTAATGTGAAAGCAGCCGAGCTTAGCTGAATGGATTTGATGGAATACACCAGAGGGAAAGCTCTCAGACTTTCTCAGCCAGGGACCCAAATTTACTGAATATAATCAATCCAATGTCCTAGAAAATAAGAGGGAGGGAGGCATGGAAGAGAGGAATATCACAAAGAGTACAGCAAAAATATTGGAAGGATGCACAACAGTTTAGTTAAGTGTGCTCTGGCTATAGAAAACTGGTTTGTTAAAACATGCAGATAAATGCAAATTTTTTAAGCATGAGCTGTACTTTGGAGCCAGATTGGAATAAAAAAAAGGCTTGCAGGGCACAGAATAAAGGTAAACCTAAAATAGAAATATGTTGCGCATAACCCCTGGTTTTTGCAGGTTTTTAATTAAAAATAAGTTCAATTCGGGGCGCTGGTGGCGCAGTGGTTAGTGTGCGCGCCCCATGTATGGAGGCTACAGTCTTCCAAGTGGGCGGCCCAGGTTCAAATCCAGCCTGTGGCTCCTTTCCTGCATGTCATTCCCCACTCTCTCTCTCCCTGATTTCTGACTCTATTCACTTTCATATCTCTCCATTAAAGGCACTAAAAGGCCAAAAATAAATATAAAAAAAAAAAAAACTCCAAAAAAAAACCAGTGACTTATAAAATGAATATAGTGAGTAAGAAGTTTAATGTTTCCCACTACATTGTAGTGTGGAGAGGAATCATGTAAAGGAAATACATGGAACAGAGAAAAATCACTTCAAACTTGTTCAATAGCTCAGGAATTAAGTAGGAATGGTGGACACCCAAGTGGCAGCATTTGGGGCTGAAAATTAAGCTAATGCACAAGGTTCAAAACTTGCAGTTCCTTGAGTGACCACTTAATTTCCTTCGAGTCAATCAGTATTAAACTCCAAATGCCCATCTTTACAGCAGACAGAACATGTTAACAACCTGGCACAAAAATCCTTTAAAGCTTCAAAGCACATTTCCACAGAGATTACATCGATATAGGGAGTAGGTTCTTGACAACTTGGACAAAGGCTTAAAGTAATGCACACAATCAAGAGCATGTCCATCGCCATTAAGGGGGTTCTGGGTTTTACCTATGGCTAGTACAGGTCATTGAACTTGACCTTGAGTGAATCCATCCTTAAATTAAACATTAAAATATGGTATTTTCTGGCTCGATCATCAAGACAGCTATGGCAAAAAGCCAGACAAACTTCCATATAATGACATCAACATTATAGTCGATAATCAGACCATAGTCAGACAGTCCATAAGTAAGGTTCAAAACTCAAAAGTAATCCAAATGTGTGTGAGGTAAAAAAAAAAAAACATTGCAGTTTACAAACTTCCAAAAAGTTCAATGTAAGTCGTTGTTTGCCTGTACCCTTTTAGTAGAAGGACATGAGCTTATGTCTTAACCAAACTTGAAAAGTGTGTGATTTTATGGAAAAAAAGGAACTAGTTTGCTGTATTTATTTATTTGCCTTGAAAGATTGATCGAAAGTTTGATTGAAATGCAGAAGTCAACCTCTAATGCTCGACCTTTGTTATGCGCCAGGCACTTGAAGCGGCTTTGATGTGTGCGTCTGCTTTGGCTGTGTTCAGTGAATGTAACCCATTAAAGTGTTATTTTATTTAAGACAGATTGTGATAAATCAGATTAGGCACATTAACCTGTATGTTTGTAAAAATCTTACTGTAGTTTCTGTCATAGCATGTTTGTGAAGTCGTCAGTGGCTTCAGGGCGGCCAAGACTTAATCAATGACATTGTGCCAAAGACACAGATCACAAGGCTACCAACAGGTGTGTGTATGTTTGTCTGTGTACTAGGAATCCTCTGAGAGCTAAAATTAGCCAGGTGCTAAGTTGGATCAGTGCCGCATCCTTCCTGTCAATAAGAGAGACGGGCAAAGAGAGAGAGAGGGAGTGTATCTCACCGACTATGACACTTTACATCTTTATTATCGTGACACTTGTCATAGTGGGGGGGGGGGGGGGGGGGGGAGCAGAAGTAGGTCAGAAAGCTTGCTGGCTGACTGCTGAATGATACCTTTAGATTTAATAAACAAGTTAAGTATGAATGCACTGAATATTACACATTTTGTCATTGCAGTGACTAGAGTGCTCTTGGCAATCGGAATATTTTACATTCATTTGTTTTTGTGGCAAATTCTAAATTACTTTACAACGAAACAATTAAGGAAAAAAAGCACAAATGAATTCCACACTTAATTCCGGCTCTGACTTGTTCTGTCCATTGTCTCCTTCCCCCGTCCCTTTAAGTATATCTGTCCATTTAATGTCAGTGGTCAGACCTGAATAATAGATTTAAATCGGGGCGGCTGTGGCTCAGTTGGTAGAGTCGTCGTCTCTCAACCGGAACGTCGAGGGTTCGATCCCAGTTCCTGCAACAACATGTCCGATGTGTCCTTGGGCTTAACCCCGAATAGTGTGTGAATGTAGGTGTGACCAGCGGTGTGAAAGTGCTTTGAGTAGTCAGCAGACTAGAAAAGTCTTAAGTCTAAGCTTAAGTCCATTTACCAGATCAAGACAGAGCAGAGTATTGAAGAACTGAAAAAATGACAAGGTGAAGGTGTTGATTGTGCAATGCAAAATACCAATCCCAAAATCCCATTGTCTGCAGTAGTTGTGACTCAATGGTCATAGTGCACCCAATGAAGATGAGTAAAAAACTGTAACCTCACATGTTGATTCCTGAAAAAAAAACAGGGACGAAGAAGTAGCTGCTGAGCTCCTCCCAGCGTCGATACAGGTGACTATATGGACAGATGGGGTTGAGCCCAGATCTATATTGAAAGTGGTGAATTAAGTTCCCAGTCTGACTTTGATTGAAGCTTGGAGTTTCTTGCCAATGCACATCTTGGAGTGAGAGAAAACTTGATGAAAATAAATATTTCACATGTTTTTCCATTTAATGAAAGTGGATAATCCAATAAAGGTAGAGTGGCTTTCTCGTTACTGCTAAAAGGAGAGGGGTTTTAATTTTATAAACAAAAAAACATGACTCAATTATGGTAATTAAAGTGAATATATGGTAATTATACCATCATATCCCAATTAATCTGAACATAATGTAGAGCTACCTTTCTAAATGATGCCGGCCTAATTGCAAAAAGCAGTGCGTAAACGTGATTTATAAACACAGTGTAATGTTTCAGGACAGTGGGTGATGGCACTGAAATGTTTGGTTCAGTTAGTCTTGCATATTTGATGATTTGCATTGTTTGTGTTTTTGTTCCTGTCTGCTTATTACAGTAGCGTGTTAATATTTGACTTGTGTATTCCCGGTGGGGCTGCGCTGACTCCTACAAAGCACATCTTGCACCGAGCAAAATCTAGGTCTGTGCGTGTGCACGCCTGCATGCATGTGAGTGTTTTTCTGGCTGTTTCGTTGTCAGAACAGCATTGATAATGCTGAGGAGAAAAATCAATAGTTAATTCTACCAGGGACACAATAGCTGCTCTGCCCAGCTCCGTTTCTACAGTGGGCTTAGACACATAAAGGAACAGGGCATGAGTTGATGAATTGGTAAGTAAGTGTGCGTATGAGTTCATACAGAGAGTGTGTGTGTGCACCAGCTACTGCACCCTGACTATTTACAGTGTCTGAAAAAATAAGCAAACCATGATATGGATTTGCAGGAGAGAGAGCATAAAAAAGTGTAAAATCAGATGAATAACAAACTTCTTGGGTTGGAGTGCAACTCTCAGCTTTAGTGTGAATATTTTTTCTTATTTTAGGCCACATTCTGCTCTGAAATAATCCCATGTGTTTGCAATATATATGAAAAATAATGTAAATTAATTCAAGTAAATGTGTGCTGAGAGGCTTCAAAACAAAAAGCAGTATCTTTTGAAGTCATGTTTTGTGTACTCCAAGTTGTAAATTTCAGTGGGGCATTTCATGAGCCGGCACAACAACTCAAACCGGCCATCTTTCTTCTGAAGCACCAGTCCAGTACAGTTTGATGGTTTCATTCCTCTGACCCCTTTTCCATTTTAGTTCACTTCTCATCTGCTGCTGTGGGGGTAAATTGCTCCCCTGTAGCATTTTACTATTAGCCTACCAGGAAGCTAACATGAATAGTAAAAAGCTACTACTGAGAAGTTTTACTGCTACTGTAAACCTGTCTTAACCGGAGCTCCAAAGCAACATTCATTTTGTTATCAGAATTTACCTTTTACTTATCAAAGACATTTGGCTGAAATTAGCTATTTTAATTATTTTCACAGCAGCTTAAATCTGATGAATTTTTTCTTTATTGATTATTTGTTTGGTATTAAAAATGTCAGGACTTTTCAGATGTCTTAATTTGTTAGAACCAACAGTTTACAAATCATTATCATTATTCAAAATCTCAAAGAACCCACCGGAAAAGCATCAAATCTCTCGAGCTGAAACAAGGAATGGCTGCTGTAGTTCCAAAACTCAATAAATAGATATGCTAAGAAGTTAATGATGAAATAGTCATCCCATACAGGGATATTTTCTTGATAGCGGTAGACTTGTAACTGTATTTTCAGGCCCAAGTTGTGAAATACAGCTCAGTACAGTAGCGATAATGATGTGAAATATGACGCGTTAGATACTCCCCTAGTCACTTCTGGATGCTGTCCATCACTTTCTTGCTTGAAAGAAATGTGGAGGTCAGTTGATGCAGTATGAGAATTCAGAAGGTTCGCTCAGTGTTGAGGCTTGGAGACTTTGATCAAGGAGACTAGGAATAGACTTCCTTGGAAAACTATCATTCAGGGTTTACCTCTAAGAATTGGGCTTCTTTGAAAGCTGATGTGAAGACCTTTCTGTCTGGGTCAGACCCTTGTGGACAAAGCAGTGCCTAGTTTTCTGATCTGGTCTTATAAGGTTGTCTTTATTATTTTTTGAAAAATCTGATATTTTAACAATGCTTCTGGTTACCCTGATAAATCCCACCATGTTAAATTGGACAGCGGTCATATATATGAATGTCTGTGATGGACAGACTAGATAGAAGTGAGTGAGTGTTTGCTGTGGGATCTGACACTCTGACCTTGTGGCTAAAGATGTACACGCCTGACATACAGATGTACAGCTGCTAAAACAGGCTACTGACCCTTCCACACAAACATACAATAAGTCTGCAGCTGCAGAGGCTCTGCAACGACCTCCGTTTCTTCTTTCTTTCTCTGACTTTCTTTCGTCTGTGTCTCGCTCTCTGATCTTTCTTGGTGCTTATAATCTCCCAAGGAGCTTCCTGTGGTAACACATGGTGTCAATAATGAGGCCCCCTACACACACACACACAGACACACAAACCCACATACTGGGAGACACTTTCCCCTCCTCCGCTATTCATAATCCTACATCCCCTATCGCCTACTTCTTTCGTTCTTATCCCATCTCTGCTCTGTCTTTCCTTCTCTCCTTTCTTTCCTTGGCTTCCTGTTTGAGTTTTTCTCTTCCCTTTCTCTTTTTACTTTTCTTCAGTGTATTCTTGTATTTTTAGTTTATTTTTTATCTGTTCTTATCTGTCCTTGCACCTCTTTTTCCCTCTCATTTCCCTCTTCTCGTCAGTGTTTTTAGGCACCTGGAAGACAACTGTAATTACGGTTCAATTTCAAATCAATAATCAAGTTGATACATCTGTAAGTTAAATCTGTGAAATCTGCATTTTGTAGCTTAATAAAAAGTCTTTACCCAATATCCAGGGAAAATAATCAATGATGCATTGGTAATATGTATTTGCATGGGCTCATCCGGCTGTTGTTGGACTACTTGCTCATAGATGTTAAAAATATTCTGCGCTATTCTCAGAATGCTTTTTTCTCTATTTGTTCTCCTTCCTTCACTCCTCTGTGCCCCTCTTGTACAGCCCCCCTTCATCTCCCCCTTCTTCCTCCTCCTCCAGCTCCTCTCCGCTGTCTCTCTTTCATCCCATGTAGGAGTATACCACTGACAAACCTCTGCGGCCATAGCTGTGCTCAGCGTCTGGCCTCAGTTTGTTTGTCTTTCTACTCCTTCACCGCTTGATTTCTGGAGGTCTTATTGTTTTGTTCCAGCTCAAATCATTTCAGTTCAAAACCTCTGTTTATCCAGCGAACACACTCAGAGCAAAAGCCCGTCTTTTACAGGAGAAATCAGTCTGACACAGGCAGTTCAAAGACAGCTGTAAAGCACAGACAGACCCCCCACCCCCCCAGCTCTGTGTTGGAATTTTAAGTTTGTTGGATTTGCTTCCTTTTTTTTTCTTGGTGAAACTTTGGGAACCAGTTCTCAGTTTGTTGGTTTTGATCTGGGGTTGTTTTTCTCCAAGCTCTCATCATGTTTTGTCTGTATTGACCAAAAGGTCTTCTGTGAATCAGAGGTGCTACAAATCAAGTGATTTATGTTCATTATGAGAGTGTGGTATTGGTAAGGACCACTTGATACGTGTCGTTGCAAACAATCATAAAACAATGTCTGCTTTTTTGCTTCTTTTACTGCTGTCCATTAGCCACATTTGATCACCTTATATCCATGTCACTCGACCACCGGTGCTATTTCTCTTGCTCGTGGCTAAATAAACAGCCTGTCATTTTTTACCTGTAATTTACAAGTTGCTGATCCAAGCTCTATACTTCTGGAGTGAGGTTATACCCACACCAAGCTGCTTATTTTCTTCATAATTAATCAGCTAAAACAAATCAAAACATCAGCTTTTCCAAATATTACCATTTGTCAGATTTACTGATTTTTCTGTTGGTTAATGAAGAATCTCAGTGCAGTTTTGTAGGCCAAGGAAACAAGAAAGCATTAAAATAGGATGATGCAGCCTTATTTAGTCGATCAGCAGGGGAAGAGGAGCAGAAAGAGAAATATCAAACTTGTAGCCTTAAGGTAGAAAAAAAAAAAACTAGAGATGCATCAACATCCACCCAAAATGCGCAACCTAAAACTTTATTCTTCAAAGCCTTTATCACTTTGATGACAACACAGTTGTGCCAACTGAGGCTTCTCATTCAGGGTATTTAGAAGAACACACATGGCTGACACATGTTAATATGAATCAGCTTTTTGTCTGTACTCAATCTACATTTTTGCTCTGATGTGGCTTCAAAATTTTGTTCTTACCTCTAAAGCAAATTCTGAAACTCTCTTCCTTTGAAATTCAAAGCAAATGGTCCTATTATAAATTTTAGTCAGATTTTTAGTACAGTTTTTAGTGTGGCTCTCTTGTTTTGAAAGGGAAACAACCTTTAAATAAACTTAATAAATTCCAGTTAACACTGTGTAGCAGGATCTCACCAATCAACATCTTTGAGGATCATGCTTCAAAAGCAGATTTTTACACTTTTGTCTGCATGTCTGCTGTGTTTCTCTGTGGTGAGGATGTCTGGGTCGAGGCTTCTAGTTAGACCGCTGCTGCTCTGAAGTTGTCTATAGATTGACACCAGCTGGTTTTAGTGGCTGCTCAAAATGTCCAATTATCCCGCCCACAATATCTTCGTTTAACACGTGCTCACAACATGGTTTTCAGATGCTGTGTGGGTCTGTGTAGGAACCAGGGAATGCCTTTGAATGTCTGTTGTTACACATGTTGTTGTCCAGCTGTGATCATTTTGTGTCATTACCTTCAATATTCAAGCAGCCTCTAACCTCTCACATTCATAACCTTTGACCTGTCAGGGGCACTGCCCTCTCCGTGATGTAATCATGACCCCAGCCTGGTGTGTGGTCTGTGAACCAGTAGGGTATAATAAGGAAAATACAACTAGAGTGAGGGGACTAATGGCTAATGACGTTTTTTTCATGCAGCTGATTTGCGATGGGTGGAAAACTTGGTGCATGCAATGAGGCTGCGTCACGCTCTTTTCTGCTCGACAGTATGTAGGCTACTTCTCTGCTCTTTAGTGGATACTGTGGAAACATCAAATAACATGTAGGATCTATATAATGCAAAAACCTGGCATAGTGTTGGACTATATTCCTTCTTCAACTAAAGCTCTTTCAGTACCCTTTAATAACATTTTAATTTTACAGCATGAATGAGCATAAAGTTCCCCCCAAAAAAGAACTTTTTTCAGGGAAAATTGTCATCAGGTTATAACAGCAATGCCACAATAGCGTATAGTGTTGTGTTAGTCAAAGGATGTAACATGTCTTGCATTAGTTTCAATTATAAAAAGTGTCTTGTTTGATTTAGTGAAATCATAGGGCTACCGGCTATCAGATGATACTCAAGTAAATATTATTGCACTTGGTGCTATGAAGGAAAAAAAAATGTATAGGACAATATGAAAAGAAGGCTGACTTGAAGAAAGGATGGTCAACAGAAGGGCTACTCTTTTGTATTTATTTAGTATTTTCTTTAAATATCTGAATGTGCCAGTCATCATTCTAAGTTTATTCTTGGATCAGATGGCCTTTGTTTTTGAGCACAAGGCTCAACATCTGCAAGTGATCTTTGGAAGTAAAGAGAAAAATACCTTAAGAAACACTACAATGTGACCACAAAAATAGTTTTGTTGCAAATGGCCAATTTCACCTAAATGTAATTTGGCCTTTTTGAATACCTTACAACTGTTAATAGCTAGCCTTTAGCTGCTAAAACGGATATCCTTTTGTTTTCCTCATCTGTAACTTTTAATTATTATCAAATACTAACCGCGACAAATAAATGATAGAAAGTCAAGGGCTTCCAAACCAACAATTGCCATTTCTAGCTTTCCTGCATATCTGTTTGCCGTGCACTCTCTCTCTCTCTCTCTCTCTCTCTTGCTCGCTCGCACAAACGGACAAACAAACACACACACACACACACACACACACACACACACACACACACACAGAAGGAGGCACAAAACAGAAAGGCCATTATTTTGAGGCTGAATGTTTGTGTGATTGAACTGATAAAGCTTCAGAGGAATAAGAGTCTATTAGACTGGCCTGGTTAGCTATGGATTTACCTCTTATACACACATCTGAGTGTGTGTGTTTTTGTGTTTGTGTGTGTAGATGTGTGACAGAGAGAAAAACATTGGCAAGAGGTAGAGCGAAGGAAGAAGAGGTGTGCGTTGTGTATACATTTTTGCTTTTCCATTATTCCAGTTGCTTTTCTCATCAATATTGTGTGTCCGTGTGCAGAGAGAGAGGGGGACATATTCTGTATGTAATTTCACATTTCCATTATATTTTTTGTATTTCCATTATGCTGGTCCAAGGCAAACCCACAGAGAGCCTAATGCAGAGCAAATGTTCACATCTGACACAAGATGAAATATGGGGAAAAATGTGTGTGTACGGGAGCCTCAGAGCCTTTGCAGCCCTGCAATAATAGACCAGTGACACCCGGGAATTTTGGGTCCTGGCCTGTGATTGGACAAGGCTGCTATACTGAGTGAATTATTCCAACTAGTCTCTAACATTTCAGAGCTCAAGATGTTGGCTTTTGTAGTCATGTGTATTGTTATTTCATAGTGGTTGGCCTTGTAGTGTGGCGATAAACAAACGCTGAAGTGTCAAAACGGAGATAAGCTTAGTTATAATGAAGCTTTAAAGGAATGCTTCATCTGTTTGCTGAGAGTCCCACATGCTGCCTGTGTCAGATGATGTCCATGTTTAATGGTTTTCTTGGTTTAATAAGTCTACATCTGTATTATTTGCATGTATTGCCTTGGTCTTCTGATAGATCTTGAGCCAGATAATGGCGACGCCTGTCACAATGTGCTCAGTGTGAACCTGTCTCTCACCGGTTCAGAGAACGGGGCGTTAGTGAAGGACCTGCTAATTCTGGTCTTCTCTGGCAAATGCAGCTTGAATGTGATCAAGCTGTAAGGTGCAGGCTGTGAGCACATCACCCACACCAAGTTTGTTACTGACAGTTTGGAAAGAAACATGCACACCAGTAGCCTGCTGGAGGTCATTTTGTAGGGCTCTTGCAGTACTCCTACTGTTTCTCCTCACACAAAGGAGCAGATAGCGGTCCTGCTGCTGCGCTTGATGACCGTATACGGCCCTTGCCCAGCTCTCCTTGTGCAACTGCCGATCTCCTGGTATCTCCTCCATGCTCTTGAGACTGTGCTGGGAGACACTGCAGACCTTGCAACTGCACGTATGCATGTGCCATCCTGCAGGAGCTCGACTGCCTGTGCAACCTGGTTGGGCTGCAGGTACCACCTCATGCTACCAGTATTGACGAGGACACTAGGGAAGAAAAAACACTAGGGAAGAATCCGTCAGGAAGGATAAAAAGAGAGCATTTTTCTTTGGCCACCACATAAAAAAACATTCCCTTTTGGGGGAGTTGTCTTGCTTTTTCCCCTCCATTGCACCTGTTTTCCCTTTAATTTGCCACAAAGCAGGTGAAATTGATTTAAATCAGTTGTGCTTCCTAAAGGGACCGATTGAAATCCCTGAAGTTTCAATGACTTGGTGTGTTATACTGTGATGATTAAGTGTTCATTAATTTTTCTTGAGCATCGTAGTATCACTATTACTACTTGCATACAGTATAATTATTATTGTTTTCCATGTGGAATGGGTAATCTGTTAAAGATTAACCCATTTTGAAAACAGAATTGCCCTTTAGCTGAAATTGACCTGACCCCCCCTGTCAATGTGTGGTTCCCCTGGTGTTGATCAACCAAAGTATCTGAGTATGAGTGTATCCAAAAACCAGAAGCAAAGCAAAATTCCATAAAACAATCGGCAGCATATTTGGCAGGGGAAGTGTTTAGACTCCTGAGAAAACATTTGTCTATCAAACCTTGTGTATCTCAGTTTTAATATCTGAGACCCATACAGTAGTTTTCCTCTACTGACCCTGTTTGGCCCTAAGCATTCAGCCAAGGCTTGTTCTGACAGTGGGTGGGAGGTGGGTGGTCCGTCAGCACTTTTATTCCTAGAGGAGCCCAATGCTCTGTTCTAGAAACTCAACCAGTTCATTGTCCTCTGCCGGCTCGGACCCTGATAACAAAGACTTCTGTGAGTCTAACTTGGAGGGGTCGGCTCTGCTGTGCATTGGGATGTACATTCCCCCCCACCTTTTTGTAAAAAAAAATGTTTAGCATTTAGTTTAAGCCAAATCTGATTTAGCGTCTTACAACTAGTGTGATATCTCTCACCAAAACATGTTTTAGGTTAGATTTGACTTTGAGTTTAATTTTTAACAACAAACTGAGGAGCTTTGACATTACATGTAACTTATCCCCTGAAACACATAAATATTGTGCATGACTTTTGGCTCTGTGAATGCATTCTTACAATCATGTATTGTTCCCTGGCCAGATGTTGATGATGTTATGCCCTAACTCTGAATTTTATGACACACTGGCTATAATTTTTTTCTCAGTACCTGTGTGTTTTCTTTGTGTTATCAGATAATTTAAATTTTGATGACAATGCTGTCCACAGTTTCCAATTATGCACTTCACTGCTAGACCCAACGAACTATAATGTTCGGATCTCATCTACTCAGCTGTTTTGACATCTACCTTCTGAACCAATGTAAAGGCATTTTTTTCCCCAAACTGTGGTTGTCTGGTACAGACTGAGCCAAGAAGACGAAATAGATGAGATCTCAATATTGAACAGCTTTTTGTCAAAATCAAGCAACGATATATGATTTAATATAGAATATTTTTTGCTTTCTATAGCAGATGGTTTGATTTTATTTAAATGTCATAAACTACACTAAAAGCAAAGATTATTTTCTCCTTCAGTTTGAAATCACATTCACAAAACTTTTGAAGTTGCAGCGGATCCATGCTGGAGCTAATTTCCAGGTGGCCTACATAAAATTATTGGCAGGCTGCTGCATAACCAACAGCTGAATAAAGTCTACACTGTGGGCCAATGCATCTTGGGAAAATGTTGAGAGATATCAAATGAAATGCAAGTAGGTAGGCCAGGTTGATTAGGGGAAGGGGGTAAAAACAAAATAATTACAGCACTTAATCCCGTTTGAACCACTGGTGATCCTTTACCAACAGTGTAAGCATATCTTCAGAGGGTGTGATTAGGTCCTCTCATATCACTCTCCAAGGTCCATACACAATTTCATTTTGGCTTTATTGTTGTAGTTTGCTGACTAATAGTGTTTCTCAAAGAATGACACTGTAATAAGAAAGTACTTGGCATACTTTCAGGTTCAGTTTTTATTCTGATTACATACTGAAAAAGGTCTTGGTTTTGACCGTAGCTGCTATTTTTCTTTAGGTGATTATTAAAATTATATATAAAGCACCTTACACATACACCACTCAGAGTGCTTTACTGTCCAATAAAAGAAGGCACACAAAGCAATAAATAAATATAAATATAAAGCAAAAAGAAACATTAAAAACAACACAAAGATGATTCAAAATCTGAAAAAAAAATTACATTTCTGTAATGGGAATACAATGGTACTGTTTGCAATTGTAATGTAATTTGGCTTAAATGAATGATGTTGCTAAAACTACTGACAAGCTTTCCTAGTTGGAGGTTTATATAGTGAATAAAACGGGTCCAAAGATGGATCCCTGGGGAACACCATAGTCAAAAGAGCATTGTCTGTCAAAGTGTGAATAATCAAAGGTACTGGACCCAAGTGCAGATAACTAAAAAACATTTTATTTAAACAAAAAGGCAAAAATGAAAGCTAACTTATTATAAGTACTAATAATAAAATGTCTAAAGGTCTAACACAAAAGTTCACTAAAAACAAGGAAAAACCCCGGAAGCCACAAGGGGAAATCTACAAACATGAAAGGAGGGAGGGTAGACGTAATGAACTGACACAGAAGAGAAGGAACACAGACTTAATACACACCAGTGTTATAATGGTGGTTCACACCATCACACGGGGGAAAACACTCAAACATGGGAAGAAAAACTAGACATGAAACACGGGGGTAAAAACTACAAAATAAAACCGGTAACACTAAAAACTAAACTTGGGATTGTTATAGTTGCTATTACACACATAGGGAGTGAGAAACACAAGGATATCAACATAATAACTCAGCAAATCAACAGAATGCTAAACTAAACAAGAACAAATCATGAGGATGTATGAAACAAGTTACTGTACAGCGAGAGAAATGTCCTTTATGAATTTGATAATCAACATTATGGTATAACTTACACACTCACTGCTTTAACATTTTCTCTGTTAGTTTTTTTTTTCTGAAATATAGTGTGTCTAATGCAGAAAATCCATCTGTTTCACAACAGACGCCTATGGTGTGTGTCATAGACTCAGCAGCTGTTCACAAACTGCAAACAGAACTGCAGAAGCACTCTAATCTTTTCTCTCAGTACTCTTTGTTGCTTTATTCTAATGCTATCAAACACCTCTTCAGTCCCAAGTTACGTTTCCTTTCCACAAGGGAAAATTACTTCATAAGGTATAAACAATAACCAACGCTTATTTGTGTTTTGTCTGTCAACAAACCTCTGTTCTTATGGGGGACACAAAAAAGGGATTAAAATCAGAGCAGAGTACAGAGCAGAAGATTTGTTTCCCTTGGTCCTGTTGCCCCTCAGGTCCTTCTCTGGCGATGTCTGTATTTGCTGAGGCAGCAGGTCTGCGCACCAGTGGCCAGCTCACAGCTCTTGCTGGTGATGCATGGAGGAATGAGAGCTCCAATAACGAGCGGAATCAGCCTTTAACATGGTAATGTGTCATTTAGGGCCTATCCATTTAGCTAACGACTTGCTTCCTTTTGAAACCTATTAGCAGTAATGGTAAATAGCAGCTAGCCTTTCAAAGCACATGAGATCTATACCTCTCCTCTCCTCTCCTCTCCTCTGCTCTCTTCTCCTCTCCTCTCCTCTCCTCTGCTCTCTTCTCCTCTCCTCTCCTCTCTTCTCCTCTCCTCCTCTCCTCTGCTCTCTTCTCCTCTCCTCTCCTCTCCTCTGCTCTCTTCTCCTCTCCTCTCCTCTGCTCTCCTCTCCTCTCTTCTCCTCTCCTCTCCTCCTCTGCTCTCCTCTCCTCTCCTCTGCTCTCTTCTCCTCTCCTCTCCTCTGCTCTCCTCTCCTCTGTTCTCCTCTCCTCTCCTATCCTCCTTGCTTGACTGTAACACGCAATTAAATAAGATATCCACTTTACTATTTTAAATTAAAGACAAATTCCATTTACTAAAAGAAATGCTGTCAAAGATTCTTGAAATACTTCAGAATATAATTAGAAAAACTAAACCCCCCCCCCCCCCACACACACACAC
Source organism: Labrus mixtus (assembly GCF_963584025.1). NCBI lineage: Eukaryota > Metazoa > Chordata > Actinopteri > Labriformes > Labridae > Labrus > Labrus mixtus. The sequence continues at coordinate 8,071,827 of NC_083623.1, read as the reverse complement.
ACACACCAAACAAACAGTCCAAAACTCAAAAACCAGTTTACCACTTTCTGAAAAAATGAATGTAACATTTTAGTTCAAAATAACCTGAGCTTAAAATGAATTATCCAAATAGATGCTGATTTATTTCTTTAAATTGACTAATTGATCTTTTTCTAACTTTTCCAAAGCTTTTCAGATTTGTCTCTTTTTTTTTTTTTTTCCCTCATATTTTGGTTTTGCTACCAATAACCCTTCCTTTCCTTTCCTTTACTTGCCTTTCTTCTCCATCCTTTCCTGCCCATAGGGGCTCATTCATAACATCTACCCATTACCCACCAAGCTATTAGGTTTGCTAACAGTCAGATCCATTGGGTGAAAATCAATGTCTATCCAGGGAGCAGTTTGTCTGTAGCGCCACTGTAATGAATGCTATATACTCTGACACACACACACACACACACACACACACACACACACACACACACACAGCTTTCTCTATCGCTTTCACACAAATACACACACACAAGCACAGGTGCAGAACAAGTATCTAAGCATTGCTGTAATGGATAGTCAACTGGATGTCTGAGCATCAGTGAAAGCAAACTCGCAACATGAATGAGCACTGCAGTAAAAGTAATGCTGCGTACACTCATCCAGTTTTCTTTTCTTTTCCACTATTTCTCCTCATCGCTCCTCACATAGTTTTATCTCTCTTGTATCACACACACTCGACCAGAAAAGACTATCTCAATTTATGTCTCTGTGAAGAAGAGGCTGAATGTTTATCAAAAATATTAAAGTTTGTCTGTGAACTCTGAGAAAAAACTTAACTTACTTAACATAAGAGATTAAATATATATTTGTGAAGTCACACACACACACACACACTACACACACACACACACACTCTGTAATGGATTCTATATCGTCGAACACACATTCAGCCATGCTCAATCTAACCTGAACATTTCCCGTGCCAGAGCAGTTAGCAGGAGCCCCGGGGCCAGCTAATAGCAGATGGGTGGTCATCAGTGCTGGTCAGAAACGATGAGTCAGCAACCTGTAGTTCAGCCCTGTCAAACTCTATAGCCATCATTTAATGCTGCATGTGAAAGCCCATTTCTTTTACAATCACTTTCTTCAGAATCTTTTTTCTCTTTTTTTGTGGTGCGTGGTTTTGATGATCAGGAAGAGAGCGTGCACGATAATTCATTTTAAACGAGTAAGGTAGTTTATTAATCATGTAAGCTGCTTTTGTCTAACATTTGCTGGTTACAGCCTGTTTAAATATTTGCTTCTTTTCTTTATCATTTATGGTATTAAATAAAGAGCTAGTGCCTTAGACTTTTGGATGGATAACAGAGAAGGTGTGATGTAATTGTCTGTACTAATACACAGAAGTTATCTCAGGAATCTATTCAGGAAAATATACAAAAAGAGAAAGTCGAGACCATATTCTTGCGTTAGTTAGAGAGACCCAACATCAATCCACTATGGGCAAAACACTTGGCAACAAAAAACGTCCTTTTAACAGGTTTGAGAGCAACGAGACAGACAATAAGAGTGTAATGTAAGTCACAGCTTTAGCCAATTTTTAGCACCTAGAAAAGCAAATACATTTCAGAAATCAAATGCACACATTGCAGATGTGCAATGTGTCTATTGTTTTGGGTAAAATGAATTTAAATAAACTAATTTGAAAAAAATAAATCAAATGCACAATACTGTGTTTATATGGTCATGTTTTTATTTATTTAGCATTATTGAAGACTGATTAGTACCTCTATGAAATCTGCACTATAAAGAAATATGTTGGTTCAAGGTATTTTTCTGATATTCCCAAATTTTGTGGCATTTCTGTCACACCAATTAGTCTAAGTTAAAGACATTTCTTTTTGCTGCAACACTAATACTATAAATACTATACTATAAAATAAGAACTCAAATCAAGAAAGATTCGACTTAATAAACATCCTTAGAATACATTTTTTAGACAGTGTGTATGCACTGGCTGCTGGGTTTTTCCAGTTACATTGATTCACATGTTGGTCAGCTGCTGCTCTGCAAGACTTGCTGAGCTCTCTCTGCCTCTTACCACCTTTCTTCTGAGGGTTCAGTAGAGTAGTTCCCAAAGGGAGCCACTACACTGTAAGATCATCTGCCATCACTCGACTGTAGCTGGCCCTGACATCTAACCTCCCTGTGAGGGGGCCAAAGAGCCAGAAATCAATATGTTTTCATGTTGTTATGAGACCTTTGTGTGACCGGGAAATTGTGTGCGCTGGTACTTGTGGATCGATGCTTCCACAAGTTTGTTTCGTTCAAATTTTTAAGTTTGGACTGAGAAGTTGATCACCAAAAGTTTTTTTTTTTTTAAAGAAAAACCTCACATGTTAAGACATGTTGACCTTGTGGAATCAACAGTGGGATCTTTCCTCTGATTGTTTTCACTGTGATAACTAACTTCTTTTTTCATTATTGTCCTCGTCACTGACACCGCAATCTGATTCATCTAAAAAAAAAAAAAGGCTTAACAGACGACAATCGTGTAAGGACAGTGTATGGGGAAGAAGATCAATGTAGCCACAATAAGAGGGCCTAACTGAGGTCCGAAAGGCCAGACAAAACTGGGGATGGTAAAACATCTAGGTCAGGTGACTTGTCTTTGTTCATCTTCCCAAGAGTTTTATGGAGTCTAATAGAAAGTAAGCTTCCAGGTGAAGCTGTGTAAATGATTAAGAAAGTCATTGTAACGTTGATCTTGTCTCTGAGGAACACAGGTTAGTTGAGAATGATAGAAAACAATTGTTGATATACGCTGGGCTCTGTCAGTAGATTTATGTACATGTCGTGTAAGCAAACCAGGTGAAACATCTGTTTTGTACTTGTATTTGGCCTGTTAATGATGTTATCTGTGTCGAGTCTCAGAGTACTGGCTGTGTCTGCTGTCAACAGACTGTAAAACTGTTCCGACTAATCCTATGATCTTTGTAGCACTGCCAACTGACTCAGTTCTAAAAAAGAGACTAATGGCACCAGTTCTCGTTTCCATCAGTCTCAGGTTGTAGCTCGACGATGTTCTCGTAAATAACACAAAGAAGTCCTTCCCCAGAGAAGACAACGTGGAGTAATTTGTGCGTGTACGGTGAATATTACTCACGACAACTGGCTGTTCCTTATGTACATACTTTGTTGATTGGTCCCCATGGACCCACCCACTCAACTCCTTAGCCAATTGAACACTGTTTCCTGTCTCTCCCTAAGTCATTCATAAGCCAGCTGAATGGAAAAAGAGGAGGAGGAGGAGGAGGAGGAGGCCAGGAGATGAGAAACGATGAGGAGAATGAGTAGAGAAAAAGAAAAGTGGGAATATAAGAGAGGTGTACCAACGGAGATGAGCGCCATTAACGTTGTGGCGTGTGTGTTTGATTTCGATTTCCGTGGTAACCATTTCTTCCTGGAAGCTCATGCACGTCCATCTGGATTTCCAATTACCCACAATCCCTTGTGACCCCACCAGTCGCATCTAGAGAACGATGTTATTTCCTGACCTGACAAATAGAAGACACACTTGATGTAGGCAGACCTGCACTCCCACAATCTTCATCTGCATAAAAAACACACACACACACACACACACACACACACACACACACACACACACACACACACACAAGTAGACACACAAGTCCTACACACATAGCAAAGCCTGTAGTCACAGTCATACCCTCCACCCCAACTCACTCCTCCATATCCTCCACAACATCTGCATCAATTTCAATCAAACATGAGATATCTTGTTTCACCTTCATTACTCATCCAAATGAGTCATAACAAATGTGGAAAGTTGAGCTTTCATCATTTCTTAGTTTTCATTTGTAGTTTTGAGACCTGGGAGACATAACTTGACAACAATATCACGCTTTAAAGTGCGTTCTCAAAAGCATTTCAGTTGTGTAACGAATCATAACGTGAGTTTAAATACGTCATTTTTGGTTGAAATAGGGACAGAAGCAGGATTTTACACATAAGCATCAAACTAGTTTCTTTTTGCAAATATCTTGGATAAAAATGACTCCCTTTAAGGAGAGTGATAGTTCATTTAGATGAAATACGTTTGCAAAGATCTGTTAAACTATAGATTAATAAAAAAAATAAAAAAAAGCCCTGTCCTTGATAATATCATTTTGAAGATGCTGTCTTGAATACATGCTTTGTGGTCACTATCTATTGCAGAAAGACTGAACACCAAGGTGAGGAAGCTGTTGCCTCGGCTGTGTTACAAAAGCTGGAATTCATCGGCATCATTAAAAGGAAAATCACTTGGTCCCATGTTCAGCCAGCATTAAAAAAAACCCATTAAAAGTAGATTATGAATTAGGTTCATGAGGTCTTCATCAGTCTCTCTTGTTACTTCACGATCTGGAAGTTCACATTTTCTATCTTTTGAATTGCAAACATTTAGGCTACTTCTGTAAATTCAACTTTTGCGACCAGCTTTATCTATAATGGATTGGAAAAAAAAACCTCAGCTTTTGTGAGGTTGAGCTGTTTCATTCTTTGTTTTCTCTTGAAGATAAAGGGTCACATAGATGCTTTTAAAGCCTGATCAGTAATTGAAGCCTGACTGTATCTCCGGGATACGTTTTGGACATAAAGCAAGAGCAGTCAGCAGTGTGAGGAGGAACAACTGCCTACTCTGTTTTATTCTTTTCTATTCCCTTGATTGTTGTGGGGTTGTGAACAGAAAGTAGTGCTTGTAGCCATGAGAAGATTAGATCCTCTACCAGGGATAAATCTCTCTGGGGCCAGGGGTCAAGTTGCTCTCTCCTGTAAATCTACTCAATGGCATGTTTTCATTACAAACACCAACAGATCCCCCAGACAGTGTGTGTGTGTGTGTGTGCGCGCGCGTGTGTGTGTGTTTATGTCTGTGTTTGTGTTTGTCTGTGTTGTGGCCTTGGCTGCAGGCTGGACTGTAAACACTTACCAAGGCTAGCACAGATGAGATCCCACTTAAATCACACACACTCACACATACACACACTGGTCTCTCTGAGGTGCTTGTGGATGATTTAACAAAGTCCTCATCACTGCCTCATCAGGTATGGACAGTGTGTGTGTGTGTGTGTTCGTGTGTGTGTGTGTTTGTGTGTCTATGGGAGCAGTTGGTCCATTGCAGGATAGATTTACTGCTGGGCTGGTCTCAGCTCAGCTAAATCACTTCCACCACTTATCCAGGAGTTATTGCTCATAAACATACCCGTCCTGGGCCCTGGTGTTCCCTGTATTTTTGGATGATTCAACATTATTTTTTTTACCCAGGTTCTGGATTTCCACTTACGGTTGTATCAGAAAAGTGCGAGTGTAGACTTTGATTTGAATACTTTTTCCTCTGTAGACATAATGAACAGATATTAAAAGAAAAAGTACACACGAGAAAATCAAAAGTTCTAATGCATGTTATTGACCTCACATGTCGAGATGATCAAACTCCAGATGCTTTGTGTTCATTGTTCTTATTTATTAACTTCAACTGAGCAAAAATACTAACACAGCACTTTTGTTTTTGCTCCAATTTCTCACAAGTCTTAGATCTTTGTATATTTATAATAGAAAATCTAAATCTAAATTATAATAAAAAGTTGATCATTTATAATGTTCAGACAGGCACATTCAAATAAAGGCCTATTGGATTCAGCAGTCGAAGGTAAATAAAGTCCCTGGTCATCGTTTGAGGCTATAAGGTAAACAAAAAATGGGGTGAAGCACAGGTAAAGCTCAGGGAATGGACATTATTAGCTATGAATGAGGACCCAGCTTTGGCGACATCTTTTAGTTTCAATTAGAGCTGATATGTTTAAAATAACAATTTAGCCAATTGTTGATTATGATGGCGATATTTAGTTCAATACTTATTTTGATGTTGGACACTTACAATGCCGACATTTTCTCTCGTGTTTAACAATAAAAAAACAGATCAGAGGTTGTCCAACAGATGACCTCCTCTGTCCAACAAAAAAAACCTCTTCCCTGAATCAGGAGTTAGGGGAACTAGATGCCAGCAAATAATTGATATGACAGAACAGATAAACGTTGGCTACATTGGTTTATGCCACATTATTTGCCGATGGGGCGATGTCTGTCAACAGGCCCGATATTGATGGTGAACCGATGCATCCATACTGTAGTTTCACAAAAACTAAAAAAATCTACCAGTAAGTCTTAACGTTATCTCCTTTATTAACCAGCTTGCTACAATGCAAAGATTGGCAGCAGCTGTAAAGGGGAGCTGAACTTGACAATTAACAGAAGAAGAGTTTGATATTGAAATAGACTTTTTCATTATTAAGGATTTACAGAAAGGCTGTATTAAGTTGCCCAAAGCCCTCCCACGGTTCTGACCTTGGCTATATGTTTTAATTTAGCCCGCAGTCCAGTCTGCAAAATGAATTTGAGTGCAGGGCAAACCAGCGGGCCTCCTGGGAGACAGTTTAGACTCAGACACCCTGCCAGTTAGGAGCACAGTGATCACCGTATAGCCTCCAGCAGACAAGGTCAGTTCATTGACATTGTTTGTGTGTGTGTGTGGTGTGTGTGCGAGTGTTTGTAAGTAGGGGGATTAAATGTCTATAACTTTGCGGTTTTCCTGTTTAGTCTGAGTTTATGACCGTCTGGAAGAGGGCAGCATTTGCAAAGATCAACCACGCAGACACGCACAAACACAAACACATATACTTAAGCACACATACCTCTCTTCCTCTTGATGAGTGTGTGGCCATCTGGAGAAGGATAACATTTTAGTCTGGTCTCTAATCCAAGAAATTGATGCAATTGAAATTATACACTAAAACTTGTAGGCTCAATTTCCTGACAATAAAAATAGTAAGTACAGTTAAATAAAAAATGTAAGCATTATTTACTGTAATTACCATGATTTATGGAGGAAACCCTTCAAAATGAGTTATATTTTGCAGCACTTGTAGTTGTATTTAATAAAGTGCATTATGTTACAATAACAAACGGTTATAGACTCTTTGCTGTCCTCAGTATTCATGGTTCTGTCTTCATTGCAGTTTAATCACAGCCTTTAGCAGACACAGTATGTGAAATTATGCAATAAAACGGAGATCTTGCCGGTGTAGGGGCCGAGGAAATTAATTTTAATTGAAAGAGCGTCATGCTTTCTCTTTGACATATACTTTAACCTCTTTTTTTTTCATTGATTTTCTTTGTATAATAAGTCATCCATTGCTGTCTCTCAAGGCAGGGTGGCCAAATGTCTTCTTTTATTTTTCTTTGGAGCTTCACTGCTGATGGGAACACACACACTCACACAATCTGAAACACACACACACACACACACACACACACACACACACACACACGCGCGCGCAAACACTCCCGGGGCAGGAAGTCCTTGTGAGAGCAGGATGTTGACTTAGTTTTCATTTCAGCTTTCCCTGAAAACCCCTGGAGGTCGACAGATGAGCAGCCAACAGATGTAAAGTATGAGATACAGGCTGGGATACAAATGTATGGAATAACGCACATTTCATAACTCTCATTGCACCACTCAAATCATAACAAAGTAACTTAAAGTTTATTTTTATTTACAGCAAAGGCGTGTAGGGATTGAGGAAGGGGGCAGGGGAAGGCTGAAAGAGGAAAAAGTCAGCCAAAGGCAGAGACAGTATGTTATGTACAATGTGCAACTTTGTCTCAAACAATACTGCAACTAAAACAAGTCCTCTAAAATGTTCTTTACACTGAAATGACCTTGAAATGCTATACACTGTGACACAAAAGACAGAGCCAAAGTGACACATCCAATTCTTTTACTATTTTGTTGTGCCAGTCAAGATACTGTACAAAATCCAGAAAATAGAAGAACCACAACACCCATCATCAGTATACTTAGTGTCTTTCATTGTCCATTGTTTTGTCAGCTACACATTTAAGGTTAATGTTGGAGAGAAAAACACTACAGTAGGTCATTCTACCAAACTCCTCCTTAATGACAAAAAGTCTCTAGCTGTGAAGAAGTTCACTTTTTTATTTATTGCGCTCATTAATAACAAATAATATCTCAAGACACTTCTACAAAAATAGCAGGTCTAGACCACACTCTTTGTTGTATTAATTATAAAGACTCAACATGAATCCCCCGTGAGCAAAGCACTTGGCAACACTTGACAATGACAATGGTTAGGAAAAACTGCCTTTTTAAGAGGCAGAAACCTCGAGCAGAACCAGACTCATGATGAACAGTCATCTACTGAGGGACAGAAAGAGACAAACAAAACAGAGAAACAACAACAGCAACAAATAGAACAGATCAATGGCTACTATGTGTGTGTTGCATTAGCAGAAAGATGCTTCAGGTTGTAGAAGCTCGACTAGTGACTTTCTGCTCTGTGACTCAAGACATGTTAAAGTGTTTGTAATTACTCTGTGTTTTATGTCTGTAACTTGTTTGTTGTGCTGCTGTCCCTCTTGGCCAGGACACTCTTCTAAATGAGATTCTTAATCTCGATGAGGTTCTCCTGGTTAAATAAATTAAAAGAAAGAAAAAGCAAAGTGTGATAATCCAATGGACTTGTCTATTATGTCTATTCTGAAAAGAAACAGCTAGATTGACCATGAAATGGGGAGGACTGATAATGCTAATGGGACTCGAACTGCTTCGATTCATAATAACGATAATAAATGTTAGACTGATGTTAATAGTTGTAGCAGTCGGAGTTAGAGAGCTTTATGGCAGCAATGATCCAAAGCTTCAGATGTGCAAACCCAGCTCAGTCTGTTATTACTCTGTGTTTAGTTTAAGTCCCAGGATAAACGGATGAAGGGGAAAAAAAAACAAAACGGTTTAAGCACAAGTTAAAAAGTCACACAAACGAATGACAAACTGTGTGAATGTGGTACTTTGTATGGCCACAGAGACGGAGAGTTACATGAACCTCGAACTAGTCAATGTTCAGAAAATGTATCCTACCTTCTGATAGAAATAGTCAATTTATCCAATATGCCAGTTAAAACTATGTTACCATAGAAACGACACGAAGCAACCAGGGACACTGACAGCTGTGGATGTGTGTGTGTGTGTGCTTAATGATAAACCTTTAAGTTGTGAGCATTGCTTAACTTTTTTCATAAATAAGTGTTTTGACGTGCAGCAGTCGGTCAGATCAACAGTGACGTGTGTATAACAGTCTGTGCGTGGTTTGATTAAGTTGAAGACTGATTATATTCTATATTCAAACCTTTTGATTTGTCATATATGTACATATTTTTAAAAGTCTTTATCGGATAGGACAGCTGAAAAGAGAGAGAGGAAATGTCGGGAGGAGAGAGTGGGGGATGACACACAGCAAAGGGCCGAGGTAGGATTTGAACCCATGGCTGCTGCGATGAGGAGTTTAACCTCCATACATTGGGTTCATGACATAAACACTAGGCTATCGGTGCCATCCCCCACCCCACCATTTTCGTATTTTATGAGTGACACTAGCCGTGACTAAAACTTATATTGATTCTGTACCATATCAAGGTAGCACGAAAACATTATTTTCACCATCGAGATTAAATCAAGAGCTTTTAATAATTTTACTCAGGTCACAAATTGTTCTGGTGATGTCAGATTTCAATCAAGTCCTAAAATCAGCAGAAAACTAATCTCACTTTGAACCTGATGTGCAATACGTTATCTGCTTGATCTCAGCATATCCTGTAATTGCCTTCCTATTCTGAGCTAAGAAATGTTGTTTGTGCTCTTGCTGTTTTAAAGCTGTGAGCTTACATATTAAGTCCTTTTCTGGAAGCACATTTTCCTTTATCTAACTTTAAAAAAGAACAAGATTAAAAGATATATGAGATTATGTTCTGATATCAACACTGCAGAATAAAAATGATTAACCCTTAGATTGCCAATGCCAAAACCTTTTGTATTTCTGCATGTATACTGTACATCATTTTTAAGCTAAATTACCCTGATTTAACAACTTATTCATTTCTCTTATAATGGTTGTTTCTATTTGTTGTTTGTGCTTATAATTCAAAACACTTGCTCATTTACTGTTTCTTTAATGAGAAACAAGCCTTGCCGTCTGAAATAATGCATTTAAATGTTTATCATGTTGACTGAAGGAGAAGCTTGGTTCGGTCATTTTTGGTATATTAGTGTGAGAATGCCCAGACACAGACAGAGGTGAAATCATTTCTTAAGATGCTATCATCTCAAGAAAACAAGTGTGCTTCTTTAATTGTCATCAGAAGGTTGATCCTTTTGTTATCTTCAGAGAAAAACCATTAAGCCGTGATCTCCGGAGTGTGTGAGGAGACACAGCCTTTCTCTTCTTCACCTGTTTAAAGAAACTTTGAGGTTTTTTTTTGCTCACATCTGGGGCCATGTGTTGAATTCTATTGTCCTTGTTAAGTTGTTAAAAAAAAAAAAAAAAACATTTCCTGGATTGCCTTGTTCTTGAAACTCAGAGGCAGAAGACAAATTATATTTCAGGTCTCTGGAGCACAGCTGAGTTAACAAAGCAGGCTAGGTTTTCTTGGAGAGTGTCTCACAAAGCTGTGGACGAGGTCCAGGACTGATTAGTGTTTTGTCATCTGAAGAAAATCTGGATTTATTGCTCAAATTCATCTGGGTGTTTTATGCACATTAATTTGTGCATATCTGAGTGTCTGCATTGTAGATACATTTTTCTATAAAACACTAGCAGTTGTAACATTTTGTATTAATTTATACAGGGACTATCGTAAGAAAGTGTTTAAATATTTGTGCGTATTTTTGAATGCACACACACTACTCTGTGTCATAGCTGTATGTAAAGGTTGTGTTTGTGTGAGGATAGGAGAGGGTACACAGGATTATCGCGTCCTCATCCCTCATTCGTCTGCTGGCCCTGACCCTTTTAAACAACACTCTATCTTTCTCTGGGAATCCCTCCATCCATCTGCATCAATCTTTCCATCTTTTCCTCTCTCGCTTCTTTCTCTCTCACCGCCAAACAACTCGGGATGGAGGGAGAGACAGAGGAGAGATGCAGAGAGAGAGATGATCCTGTCTTTTTCAACCTTCTTCTTATTCCATCAAGCATACATCTAGCCTCAAAACTCAACAATAACACATCCATCACACACACATGCACATAAGCACACACACACACAGCAGGGCAGGCAGTGCAGAGTCATCGTCTGCTGTGACAGAAAAAGCAAATAAAGTTTTATTCATAATGCAATCAGAAGCCTTTATGCAATAAAAAAGAATATGCTGTCATCCCGAATCTGCTGGAAATCCAGTCATGAGTTGACATTTTCCCCTTAAGTGTAGATTAAAGTCCCATATCGATTTCTTATTGTCCTTCTTACCACTTTGATGAGTAGCTTTCTTCAGTGTTGTCCCTTTTGTAAACAGTATCTGCATGTGACCTGACATGTAGATAGAAATGCAGTCTGAAGTTCTCTTTTAGAACACAAGGACCACATTTGAAAAGCATGTTTTAAAAAAAAAAAAAAATGTTTTAAGCACCTGGTTTTATTGAAGGTCATTTGGTTTGCAGAGTGTGGCTAACGTTAGCAACGAAAGCACCGCCAGCCTTCAGCCTTCAGCTTAACATCCACACGCCTGTGCTAAATGTGAATGGGCATCTCTCTGAGAGATATGCCGGTTAACCCAGAGACAGTCTGCTTACATTTTCTCTCCATTATCAAAATAATGCCAAACCGTGCTGCTCCTATAAGATACTGTCCGTTCACTGTGCTTCTTTACATCTGCATTGTAGAGCAAGGAGAGCAGGCCAATTTACCAGACCTTACAGCCAGTCTATGGCTACAGCCCCAGTTCAGTTTGTGCGTAACATTCAACTGTCATCAAAAGCCAAAATGACTTTGTTTAATCAACCAGTAACCAGTCATTCTTGTGCCAACTAGCAGCATTGATGACATTAAACCGTTTAGTTGACTAAATGCGCACAGCATAGCATGCTAATGATCAATGATGGTCACATAGGACTCGTTAGCGTGAGTCCTATGAAAGGCCCATTAACTAGAGCTACAGCCCCAGCCTCTAGTGGCGGGTGGCTGCATTAGAGCTTAGACACGACATTTAACAGGTATTGTGGGACTCAAGGAATACAATATATATATTATTTTTTTTAAAGATTTCTTTGGGGCTTTTTGTGCCTTTGATGGAGAGACAGGACAGTGGATAGAGCCGTAAATCAGGGAGAGAGAGAAAGTGGGGAATTACATGTGGGAAAGGAGCCACAGGCCGGATTTGAACCCAGGCCGCCCGCTTGGAGGACCACAGCCTCCATACATGGGGCACCCCAATGAATACAATATTGATATTAATTTAACTGATTAGTAATTCTGTTGCCATTGAGTAAAGGTGAAAATACTTAATTGTCTAGTAGTTGTCTTCATGTCATTATATTGAAATGTTCTCAGAGATATGTCCGTATTATAATGAAAATAAATTGCCCGGCATTCCACAAATGTTGCCTCGTGATCAGTGATTGGGTGCTGAAACGACTTCTTTGGCAGTGACATTGGCCTGACTGTCCCTGCGTGTGCTCATACAATCTGACAGTATTATAATGTGGAGCCTGTGTGGCAGTAAATCCTCTGAGACATCTGGTTACCGGGGCGGAGACAGACAGAGAGACAGACAGGTTACCATGGTTATCAGAGCAGAGAGAGAAGAATGAAAGGTGATGAACCCGAGTAGATCAATGTGTGCATGTATGTGTGTGTGTGTGTGTGGCAGTCGTACAGCCGTAGGCAGACAGTCTTTGTGTCCTTGTCATTTAGTGAATTTGAAATATGAACCCTGTCTCTGGCCAGCCCCCCTCTGTCACTTTTTTATACCTCACCTTACTATTCTACATTTAAGTCTAGAGACAAAAAGTGTTATCTGTAGGAAGTCAGAGTGGTACAGAGTTGTCCTCGGCCTCGTGACATGGCTCTTGATGTATGGAACGTCAACTCTCTGGTCGGGAATGAACTGGTCTCAGTCTCAGCACAACTCTGCAACAAAAGTCCTGGCGATGGGCTGTACCTTTTCCTTTCCCCCCCCGAGTAACCCTGGGTAGTAGGGGGCGCTTGGTGGGTGTAGGGATACTCACAAGCTGAGTGACACTGAGTTGGAGTTTTCCCCAGTCAATAAGAAGTTTGCTTCTCTGGGACTGAAAGTTGTTAACAGGAAGGCTTGTTGCCTTTTTGGAGTCACTTGGCAGAGGAATTGGAATTACTCAGCGACTTATTGGGTCGTATAAGTCCGATGCAGAGAAGTTCCACTTTGACTCCCTTGTTCTCTAAAGCAAACATGCAGAACTTACAGGAAGCTTACGGTATGAGCTGTCACCAAATCAAGTTAAATGACTAATAAAGAGTGCTGCGTTTTCCACCACACTCATTTGTAACTGATTGGGGACCCCTTCATGTGGTGGATCAAACCCAGGAATAAGCAGGATGTTGGCTTGGTTTTCTGGCAGAAGTAGGAAGAAGTAGTTTAGAAACGGCGTGGCAAAGGAGCGTGAAAATATGTTCATCAAAGTAAACGTTTTGATCTTGTATTAAGGCCTTCACTTCCATATTTTTCCACTGATGTCTGGTTACAGGATTTCCTGTGCTGGAAACTTTCGACAACAAGATGGTGCACACTGTTGCCTGGATGATAAGATTCAGTCGACTTTTGTATACAGCTATAAATTTGTTCAAGCACTTTCTCTTTTGCATTCTGTCACTTTTACAATGTGGCAGAATAGAGCAGAGTGAAGAGGGTTCAACCTGCTCTCCACTGACTCGACTTTGTCAGATGGGAGCCAAATATCAGACGCTGAATCTCGAAGCGTCTCAAAAACCTGTGCCACAATGAAAAGATGGAACTGAAAAGATGTCGATAAAGCATAAATAGAAGCAGCTTTAATATCAGTACAGTGTTCAAGCTGAGGGACTGAGAGTGAGTTCACCTTTTCTTTTTCACATTTGGGAATTACCAATATATGTGTCAATACTGTTTGTTGTGCAACGAGGGAGGGTGGCATTATTTATAGATGAATGGATGATTGTAATTAACCTGCAACGACACAGACACAAAGCCCCTGTGTGTGTGTAACATACTTTTTTTCTATTTGGATGATGTGCCATACAAAGTGTTGTTTACTGATATCAAATTTACTTAAAGCTGCAAAACTGTAATATCCAATCAAAACTAGCTCCTCGTTTCAAGCATCTTAAATGGGTATAATTTGAGATTTTTTAACTTTTTCTTGAACATACTTGATTTAACAACAATGAAAATGCAGCCATGTAATGCATTTAAAAAAAAAAAACGTGCTGTAATTTGGTGCTAATTTTAACATAGTTTTTCTACAAGCCAAGTGATATTTATCATTTTTTGTTTGCTTGTTTTGGATGTTTAATACCAAATCTATCTGTCATGTTTTGCAATCATTTAATGAAGGTCAGTGTGTTAAATACAGAGAGGTCACATAATGACCTTAAAAGGCTCAAAGAGGTGCAGCCCAGGAGAACAGGCTTTAGCTTTTGCACCACAAGCAACCCTTCAATAATTTCAATCACTGTTGACATCAAAAGTATAAATGAGTAGTTTTATTTTTAATCAATGACTTCTATACTGAACAAGTTATGACCATGTTAGAAGTATAACTGTAACACATTTGGTCATTACCTCCTGGGAACTTCCAGTAAATGTAAATACAGTGTTACTGAAATCCAGACGCAGATTCTCTGATATCTGAGACGTTTGAAGGCATGTGTGTTTGACTTTGTGTCTGTAGAATTACGATATGTTGTGAGTATTTGTGTGAGAATGTGTACACGTGTGTGAGAGGGACTTCTCAGATGTTCTTCACGGTTCATCAGTGTTGACACTGGGCCAAACAGCTGGACTCATCTGGACATACACCCATGCTTCTGCTCTGTTTTCTTTACACTTTCTCCTCCTCTTGTATCTGATCTTTACTTCACATCTGTGTCATCATAAAATAACTGGTCTCTGTGTTCATGTTTATCTGTAAGTAAATTGTTTCACGAGGAAAGCTGTTGACCTTAAACCAGGACTATGAGATGTGATGGAACACGGTTCCTGCATGTGTTTTCCAGACAGGAAATGTGAACCATGTGAGCGGTATGTTGAGCATTCCTATACTTGGAAATCCAACAAGCTTACTGTTAACACTGAGACTAATGTGCTTTTACTATGGGAACAACTCAGAGGAGTCATAGGAGAATTTGGAAAACGTACAAGCCTTCTCATGGTGCATATGTTCGGTGATGACATGCAGACATAAATACTGTTCATTATGTTTACAGCTCTCTGGCTCTGGATAGTACTACTTTACTTACAGGATGTGAGGAGTAACCCATTTTCTGGCTTGTGCAAAAATTACAGTAGTACTTTATTTTAAAGATTATTTCTGGGCTCTTTAATGCCTTTATTTTAGAGATAGGACACACTGGACAGAGTCAGAGAGTGTGGAATGACATGTCGGAAATGAGCCACAGGTCAGATTTGAACCCGGACTGACTGCTTTTGGGGTGGGCTCACTAGTTGCTAGGTTACAGAAGTAGTTGATTGAACATTGTGACACAAAACTAAATGATCTATCGAAAAAACTGGATTCTACCAGCATGAGATCCACACAGTGACAAACAGGGAGAGTCTTTGTGTAGCAGAAAGCCACAGAAAAATAGAGGAAAACTTATATTTTTATAGCTCATGTGGGCAAAAGCCAAACAGCCCAGGTGAGAGGTAGACAGGAAACAGGAGGACAGAGAATGAACTAACGAAGGCTCAGGCTTTTTCCGGGATATGACAAGTCTGCTTGTTATATCCTGGCTGGTCAGGGGCAAACAGGGTCGACAACAGGTAATCGGTCCGAGTGAATGTGCTGGAGAATCTTGTATTGAGGTGAAGAACGATCTGGCATTGTGTGGGTGACCAGGAGAAGCTCTAATACTGGCTTGATTACTGATGAGCAGCCGCTGTGTGCACAGGTGAGCAGAGTCTGATGATGTGCAGAGGAGCAGCACTGTGACTTGTTTGTACAGGAACTATCCCCTCAGAAATATGCAAAGGATCTGTTTAATAACACCTGTGAAGCAAGAATGATGGTTCCAGTCAACTCGGATACAAATATTTTCTCACCTAAAATGAAAGTAAATTCTTTGGGTTTTGTACATGTGGATGGAAAAACAAGCCTTTTGAATTATTACTACTGCTTTGGGATTTATTTATTTTTGATGTTTTTTTGAACAGAAATCACAAATTAAATGGTATTAAAGAAAAGACAAATATCAATCAAACAGTAGTTATAAATTGTTTTGCGCCAACTCATATCAAATGTTATCACAAGACACTTTCATAAAAAAAAAAACGTATTGCAAATCTTTGCTGTATCAGTTATTTTTTGCACAGCCCTATTTCATGGCTCCTTTATGATTGTTTTGGGGTTTAATATCGTGACCTACCATACGGGCATTAAGGGGGGAAAACAGATTCATGTTTGCACAGCATAACTTTGTTGAAGACTTCCAACAAGTCCTGACGACATCTGTGTCATTCTGATGATGTATGTTAGGTTTGAGTCAAATTATAGATTCATCAATGCACTAATGACATTGATTATGTAGTTGTCAAAAACTAAGGCACGTTCTAAGCCCCATTATAGTTGAACTATTTAAAACCCTCTTAGGCAGACATAGTGACATGCCTTTTAATTGTCTGGGTGTTTCTGTCATTTATGCATATTATTGAATTGATATCAAAGCATATTAATCAATATTGAATCGTGGCCCAAAGAAAATAAATCAATTTGAATTGTGAGGTTCTTGACAGTACCCAGCCCTAATGTATTCTCTCTAAGTTTATATTCTGCTCCAGCATGAATGATGTTAACTGCATTAGACTGTACCAAAAATACATCCAGATTAACTAACTTGGACATAAAACACCTTTCCTCCCCCTCATGTTCCAAGATAATTAGTCATAAAGAACGTCGCATACCAGTGGAGCTGGCTTACAAGAAGAGACAGAGTAACACAGAAATGTATAGTGGGATGAAATAAATAAAAAAAATAGCCTTATGAAAAAAAGGATGAGCTGGATGTTCTTAAAAACAGAACAGCTTTTTGGCAATTTACCATTTATTGCTTTGAAAGAATAAAGCCAGTGACTTGATTTGAGCTGCTCTGAATGGACTTATTTGTCAGTCATGTGTCTTCCTATGTGTGTAGCAGTTCATGTCAACAAACCTTGAGTCTGAGTTGAGTCTCGAGTCTCCATTAACTGAGTCCTGGTCAAAGTCTTAAGTCCTCATGGTTGAGTCTGAACAAAGTTCCAAGATGGGCTACAGTTCTCTACTTTAGCACAATAATTAATTAATACATTTTTAGTACCTTTCAGCTGAGCTTTAACTCTGTATTATGTATGAGTCTTCATGTTTATGTACCGAGGTCTAAGAAGGGTATAACAGTGGGTCTCTATCAATAAATGAGTCCTCCTCTCCATCTTCGGAGCCTGAATGCAGTCAATGGTAGAGTATGAGTTCAAGTCCAAGTCGTCAGTCCAAGTCGGACTCAAGTCCAGGACTTGCACTCAAGTACTAAAACACTGGCGTGTAAAAAGTAACAGATAGAACCTTATGCTACGCCGCATTATACATTTGAGAAAAAGTCTTTACACAGAAACATGATTTCATTAAAACATCGCTGCCATCAAGACAACCTGCTATCGTCAGTGTTCCTTTCAAGTTCACAACAGGATGCAGGATTAATCTTGAGTCTAGTGATGATCTTTGTACAAGTAAGCTAAACTTTTAGCATGGCTTTAAAGGATTTCTTTGACATTTTGGAAGTATGGTTGATTTACATAATATTGATCATCAATTTTTGTCAGGCATAACCTTTTGTCCCTAAAAAAATGATTGGCTCTTGACATTTCTTTGTGTATTCATAAAAGTACATAATGCATCTATTAGTCCAACAGATATCAGCACTAATGCATTAAACAGTTCATTTCTGACCATCCGTATCGTCAAGTAATTGTGCTTTCATTTCAGGTCTGTTTCCTGCTGTGTTGAACCTGGCCTCCATGGCAGACATAGAAGCTAACGCTACCTGTGGCTCATTGGGTCCAGAGATGTTCTGTAAGCTGGTGGAACACGTACCCGGCCAGCCCATCAGAAACCCACAGTGTCGAATCTGCAACCAAAGGAGCCCCAAACCGCTTGGTAAGAAAGATCCACACACCCACACATCACTTATAGAGACGCTGATTACCTTCATTATTCATGCTAGATTAGTTCATTAGCCCCCAATTGGCCAGATGTTAACCAATCATTTTGTCTGAAATAATAATTACCAAATGAATTGAGGAATCAATCTCGACGTGACGAGAGGACAATTCTAAATTAGCCCTGGATCATAATTCAAAAGCTAACAGGCTAACCGGTTGCTATTCAAGCAACCAATGATACAGCTAACAGCTCAGCCAGTCAAAACAGCCGACTGATCAGTCATCAAAGTAGTTACCAGTGATAAGTCAGTCAACCAATGTTAGAGAGTTTATTAGCTAGTGAGTCCAATTTCGGTTTGGTACTTGATTAGCTAACCTGGGTTAGTTAAAAATCAAAAGACGCAGTAAAACAGATAAAAAAAGAAGAGAAGTAAAAGACTGACAGAATGAGAAGACATGAATCATAAAGATGACCTGAGGAGGAAATTGTGATCTTAAACACTGAGATTTGTATGGTTTAATGGTCAGTTTCATTCCAGTCACTTTGCTATGCTAACAGTTAGCAGGACTTTCTTATTATTAGTGGATAATATCTACACTTTAGAAAAAATATGTATTAGCTGTTATACCGCAAGTAGACAAGAAGATTGATACCACTGTCATTCCAATCAGTATGAAGCTGGACACAGGAGAGGGTTAGCTGAGCTTAGCATAAGAATGGCATTAAAAGGGAAATGTGCTCACAAGGCAAGGTTCTGTGTAAAGGTAAAAACACCCTTTCAGTACACCCGAAGCAAAAGAAAGAGATAATAAACAAAATGTTAAACAATCAAGTTGAGGTAGATATTTTTTATCTAAAGACAGAGCTAGAACACTAACATTGAGTTGCTATGCTATGTTAACCTTTCCCAGGCTCAGCTTCATATGTATTCCAAATAGATAAACATTTTTACCATAGCAGTAATTTTGAAAATAATTTAACTCTATTAATAATTCAACTTTTAAAACATGGAATTGGTCAATGAGTTTTACAAACACTGAACTGACAATGATTTAGAGGTAAACTGTATGTAAGAGTGGTATATAATGTGCCTCATCTTACCATAAGCTTAAAAAAAAAAATGTAGTTCCTAACTGTTCCTTCCTAATTTTTTGTCTCTGGCAGGAAGATTGACTTGTTTAATGTCATTTTTTAAACAGGATATTATACTTTTTTTTTCTTTTTTTAATTATACTTGCAATATCAGAAATCTCTGTTCTCATTTTGTTCTTAGATTAACAAGAAAATGTGATGATGAAGGTGAACAAAAATTGTTGTGTGACCAGAGAAAAACATTTTAGAAAAAAAGATGTCCTTCATTTTTTTGCTCGGGGTTGCCATTGTTAGTAACTGAAATGTCACAAATAAGTAGATGGAAGAATGACAGCTGCAAATCAATCCGAAATATCACATCTCCACTTTAAAAAGCTCTGACTCAGATGTAAACAACCAAACAGTCGTTCTCACAAAGCATACATAGAAGCTCTGCAATGTAACCTTTGATATATAATAGACTGAGTGTTTTATCTGCCTGTTCCATTAAAGCTACTGTGTTCAGTAATGAAAGCCTGCCAGGAGGAGATCTACAAATAGGGTGAGGGTTTTGTGAAATGGAAAGAAAATCTGTTATTGTCTACCTTTACAAAGTAAAAATAGCTTTTGATAATATGGCCTTGAGTAGCTGAAATGCCAAATGAAAAAAAAAAAGACTCGAGCAACATTATTCCCCTTAGACAGAAAAATATTTGATTTAAAACTGAAAGCATTTTTATACATTACATATTTGTATAAAATAAAACAACGGATATATCCATGCCTTGTCTCTCTGTCTGTTACAGAACGTCATCCCATTGAATACGCCATCGATGGGACCAACCGTTGGTGGCAGAGTCCCTCCATAAAGAATGGGATGGAGTATCACTATGTGACAATCACACTCGACTTAAAACAGGTACACACACACACACCTGTCACGCCCTAGTTATCTTGTGCTGGTATTATATTTCCTGACTCATGTATTACCCTAACCTTGAGCTCTCAAAACTTTGAGATAATCATTTTAATGTCATGTTTTAACTGAGAATCAAATGTGAAAATACCTTTTTTAGACTTTAAAGGCCACATATTTTACTGATTTTCAACAAGTTAAGATAAGTCTCAGTGGTCCCCAATATATGTCTGTGAAGTATTTTTGCTAGAAGTCCGCTCTGATCCTGTATTTGATCATGCCTAAACCCCTCTATTTCAGCCCTGCTCAGAACAGGCTGTTTCTGTGTCTGTAGCTTTAAATGCAAATGAGCTGTGTCTGACCACGCCCCCTCTCTGGAAGGGCTTGGGTGGCTTGGGCTTTCTTGCACCATGTCCTCGTTTATGGTGGAAAGGCAGACACAAACTCCTAGCTGTGGGATTGTCACCCACCTGGGGGAGGGGATACTGCCCTTTGTGATGTCATGAAGGGAAAATCTCCAATCGGCCTGTTTGAGCACACATTTTCTGAAAAGTGGAGCAGGCAGAAGACGGAGAGGATGGACTTGTCATATAATTGGGGGGTTTGTCGACAGACTAGGGACACATATTAGTGTTAGAGAAACATGGTCAAGTCTATTTTGCATAAATTTTGACCTTTAATACGATGGTAAATAACATTATGCATTTATACAGCTAAAAGCTATGAATTATTGAGCCATTTATACTTAGTTAGATAGATAGTTTCGACGAAATGTACAAGAATTTAGTGAAAGTTTAAGCTGTTAATAATGCTGTAAAAGAGGCTTCGTTAACCTGATCTTACAATAAATTGTATTTTTGCTTCATTTAAAAAGCAACACAAGAAATGATGGAGGTTAAAGTGTAACAATGAGCTTGTGAGACTTAATAAACAAGTTTAAAATGCAAACTATAAAATTATTATGAAATGATAAGGATTTTATTTATGTTCTCTTCAAACAAGTTTCTAACAATCTAAGCACCTATAAGTTTCTCATGATCTAACAATAAACATGATTATTCTTCTATTATTTCTCTAGACTAATAAGGGATCAACAGTGCATTATAATTACACAAAGCATCTTAAAAGGTTGTATCAGAACGTTATTTACTAAAAGTGTGTTCGTATAACAATTACCATATTATGAAGCTTGACCATTTTGTCCTTTTCAGTTCAAACATGCTCTCCCTGTAGCGCTGAAAGGTGGCTTCATCGTGTTTCTTAACAAAGGATGACAGCTGCTCTTATGTTGGTCACAAAGGATTTTAATGGTGACTCGTCATGATTGGAATCCACTGTGACCGCCATGAATCAAACCTGACCACGCGCTCTAGTCTCTGCAAAGATGAAAACATAAAAAACATTATCCATCCATCAAGCTTCTTAAAACGGAATCAAAAGTAGGAATTGATCAGACTTAGTTTAACATGCGCTTTCAGTCAGCCCACAGTTAGGTCTGCACATGTTTTTATTGAGAGTAGTCCAACATGTAACATTTGTAGCATTTGTTATTGTGTCTTTTAATTCAATGGAGCGGAGCATAGTGAAGCTGCTGGCACGCTCTGGAGACGGACAGCAGCGTTCGCAGCGCTCAAGGAGTATGTGGTAGTTAGGTTCCTAACAGCATGCAGCTCGGTAACTTTTTATCCAGTTGTTATGTCATGAGTGGATTAATTAGGAAAAAACAAAATAACTTGAAGCACTACTTAGATTTAGGAAATGTGTTATTAGCAGCACTAAAGCTCCTAGCAGGCTTTTTGGGGTCCATATCAAAGTCAAGTTTAACACATATCTTACATTTTAAATGGTAATTGGTATAGAGCCTGTATCGCAATTTTCTAGTCTTCTATATACTCAAAGTACTTTTACACTGCAGGTCACACCTACCCATTTATACTCATTCACATCAGAAGTAACTAATCCCATTCATAATCAATCATACGCCTCTGACGGGTTTGGGTTAAGTGTCTTGCCCAAGGACGCATCGGACATGTAGCTGCAGAAGCTGGGGATGGAACCCCCGACCTTCCAGTTAGGAGACGACTGACTCTACCAACTTAGCCACAGCCTCCCTTACAAATCAGTGTGTGGAAATCACACACCATTATTTGTTAAAGAGCCCATATTATGCCCTTTTTGGGGTTCGTATATTTAATCTATGTACCTACTTTTGTACGTTCACAATAGCTAAAGTCCGAAAAAAGTGTCTGTTTTCATGTACTGCTCCTCCTTGCTCCCTCTACGCTCTGAGTCCGTCAGCTACGCTCTGCTGAGCCCCCACTGCAGAGTCCCCACGTGGGCCAAGTCTGCTCTGATTGGTCTGCCGATCCGCTCTGTCGTTATTGGTCAGTTCCTCAGCACGGTTCTCGGAAATGTCCCGCCCCTTTTACCATATTGGGAATGCAGCCACTGGCTCCGTCCGAGGGGAGCATAAACATTAGCACCTTAGCACTACTGTGCTACCGCAGGCTACGGCATATCGTGGGCGTGCTGCAGAAGTTAACGTGCCTGCAACATGAGCTGCAGGGCTTGCCACAACGAGCCAATGGGCTTAGCTCAGTGATCTCACACTGACAATGACGTTGGACTGACAAATTTTTATCGAGGGGGCCTAGAACCGAGTGTTACATGCAGCTAATGCTACAGCTAACAGGAGGACGTAGGAGAAGCTGCATTTCCGCGGACTTTGAATTTTTGCACATAGATGTGCCTAAACATGCACAGGACACTCGGAAAACACACTAAAGAGCATATAAAACCAGAAAAAGCATAATATGGGACCTTTAAATCGGCTGTCAATGATTTTTATGCACTCTCTGTAGTTATGTCTCTGTTTACCAAGACGTTACCTTCTCATTTTCTCCCATTCCTCCTGCATATATCTCTGTGTTTATGTACTGAGAGAGAATTGAACCTGACCTTTCTGGTTGCTTTTCTGTCAGGTTGTTAATCCCATGCCCACTCAGCAACAACATAATGCTGCATGTTGTTACTGCAATCTCAGCTTGTATTTGATTGTTTTTGGAACTACAGCATAAAGCTAACGATTTGAAGTTGTCATGGACAGAAATTAATCCAAATGCAGTATTTTCAGCAGTGTTGGAATTAGTTAAAACAGCTTTTCCTATCAATCATTTCACAAGCATGCGTGTCACTCTTTAAATAATTGGATTTGAATTTCTGACTGAAAAGCTTGGCAGGGCGCCGTGATTGAGCGGCTGTGTACTGGCATGGGATGATTTAGGACATCCAGTTTAGTTTGGAAGTGTGATTAAACAGATTAGGCTGCCAGATTATAATTATTTAGATGTCATGAGAATAAAACTAATGAGGCTGCAAGACTTGAGGTCGTGAGACGCCTGGATCATTAAATGAAGCCCATCACAAGCTGCTCTAAAGCTTTAAAGGTTAAAACAGATTGATTAAGGATTGAATGTGAAATCTTCAAAAAGCTGGAGAAAAACAACATAATAAAGAAATGAGTGGAACAGATATGACCTAAAATATAATTGAATAGTCTTGACCAGATTATGATTACTTTTCAATATTTTTGTCAAGTTAAAGGTCACACATTATGCAAAATAGACTTTACCGTGTTTTTATAACTCTAATATGTGTGCCTAGCCTTTTTATAAACCACCTAATTAACAGGCCGTTTGGAGATTTTCCCTTCATGACATCACAGAGGGCAGTGACACTCCCACAGCTAGGTGTTTGTTCTCCCCTCTGAGTCTGCCTTCTCACCGTAAGCAATAGGGAATGTTGCAAGAAAGCCAAAGTCACCCAAGCCCATCCAGAGAGGGGGCGTGGTCAGACACAGCTCATTTACATTTAAAGCTACAGACACAGAAACAGCCTGTTCTGAGCAGGGCTGAAATAGAGGGGTTTATAGGCATGATCAAATACAGGATCAGAGTGGATTTATAACAAGAAACTTCACAGACATGTTTTGGGGAGCTCTGAGACTTATTTAAACTTGTTGAAAAGGAGTATAATATGTGAGCTTTAAGGTGCACTTTGAGTTGTTTCATACTTTGATTATTACATTTTGTGAGATTGAATCTAGGTCAAGATTCTTGTGAGTGTCCCATCTTTTCTACCTCTGTTCATGATGGACTTAAACTCATGCAAAAGAAGACATTTAGAGAAAATATCTGGGGGAAAAACAGGAGAAGGAACGGCACTAGAGATACAAAAGAAGAGACATGCCGAGAAATGAAAACATACAACTGTGACAAAATAGACAGAACAAAAAACAGGACACATGCAGAAGCACACACAGTTAAGAGCATGAAATAATGGAGGTAAACCTAACAAAGCTATGAATGGCTGAATAAGAGGCAAAGTGAGAAGCGCTTAGGATAAAAGCGCTGTATAAATGCAGTCCATTTACCAGTCCATTATGTCGTCCAACACCATTTTCAGGCTTTTCTGCTCGCAAAATGATTGTTATTTTATATTACCTAAAAGCTATAATGCAAACATGTGAAGCAGAGGTTTTAGGAGTGAAACTATCTCTCACTGTCTCGCTGTATTGTGGAGAAAAAATCTGTTGTGGTTTAAAAATGCATTCTAATGCAACAGCACAAACGAGAGGAAGCTAAATCTGCAGCTGAGGCTATTAGCCTATTCAGCTTGTTAAAGTTAAGAGACAATCAACAGCAACATAACTTGGTATTAAACTTTTACATCTTAAAACAAACCAGCAGGCAACTGGAGAAACACGTTTGACTGCATCTGTGTATTAATTTGCAGTCAATACAACAGAGTTTAAACTTCAATAAGATACTAGTAACAATCAAACAATATCTATACCTGTTTTGATACCATGACATCATAGGCACTCAGTATTGGTTGAATTCTTGTATTCAATTACCAGAAATCAAAGGCAAACTCCTGCACACTGTCTAAATAGTACAAATAGTTTGCAATGTTTCAGTAGCAAAACTTTGACCATGTATTTTTCACAGTTTAGAAGGTGCTTGCTTTTTTTTCTGGCTGCAGAGTTTGGTTTAAAATATGAAGATAAAATATAACATTTTAAACACTTTGCAATAACACATGTTTTATCTGTCTAAATTGTAGTGAACCAAAATGTTGCTTACTAAGTCTGTAAGAGCATAGATGTTGGATTGATTTGATTGGGACTGGGCAACGGACTAAATATAAAGAGACTAAGGCCTACTCCACACGTAGAAGCGTCTTTGAGTATTTAGAAAAGGGCTATATAAATCTAATTTCTTCTTCTTATTATTATTATTATTTAAATAATGTAGGTTTTCCTTCTCCGTTTAAAAAAAGAATCCCGTCAATACACGCAAAGTTCTCAAAAACATATTTGTCCACAAACACAAAATGCACCTTTACAGCTGTCATGAGCATGCCAAGTCAAAAATGATGTCCATGACATGGGAAAATGTTCTCGCCATTTATCTGCAATGACCATTTCATTTTCAAAGCTGTCCATTCAGGCGTCTCTGCTCGTCAACATAGAGGGAGAGAAACTGTGAATGTATTTGTAAGCTTGGAAAAAGTCCAGTTTAGCAACGTTAACGCCAGCACTAGTTTGGTTACGTCTGCTCTAATCTCATGGAAACAGAAAGTGAAAGGGACGCATAATGACACCAAACGCAGGAGAGAGCGACGCACAGTGTGACGTTACAAGCCCAAAACTCCATTTTCCCCATTTACACATGAACACTTTTCTGAAGATCTTCACCCTGGAAGGAGTTTTCCAGAAGGTGCCTTTCAGTGACCTAAAGTGCAGTTTGCGGCCAAAACACACAGAAAAACTCCAACTATCCTTACTAGACAAAAAAAGCAGGTAGAGTATGTAAGATGAGAGAAGAAGAGTGAGTACAAATTAATAAAAAAAAAAAAAAATTAAATAATGAAGAAATTACAACATGACCTAAATACAGCAAGCAGCAAATTCCACATTTCTGCACTAGATTAAAAAATCAAACTCACAAAGTCAGATCTTCTTTGTGGTTTTATAATAAATAAATCAGAATAAAAACAAACAAACTTTGAATTCTACCTTGAGATTTTAATACTAAAGTAACAATAAAAATGGTGATATTTCAGGTCAGCCTCCTTTTATTTATATGGAGATGAATTTAATAAAGAGGTGCAGAGAGAGAGAGAGAGGGAGAGAGAGAGAGAGGGAGAGAGAGAGAGAGAGGCAAACCTTCGTCAGCTTTATTTATTTATTCACTTATTTCTCTGCCGACCATCAAATACACAGAACATAATTATATCTCTGGACCAGAGGTAGAGCAGCAGCCATCTTGACATGTTAATGGCTTCAGGCCCATCAATCACACCTTCAGCCGAAGCCGTGTGGCTGCAGAATATATATACACACAGCTACACACACACACACACACACACACACACACACACACACACACACATTTTCACACCTGTCACCGGAGTGGCACGGCCAATGAATACATCTGCCTGTTTACGCACGCACAGAGTCCTCAATCACTCTCACTTCTGACCTTAATATTAGTGGGGCCAGCAGGGGACTTACAGAAACACACTTCCACTTCTTCTTTAAAAGCTTTTTAATAGCAGTGCACTCGTCTCAATGACCACCTGCTGAACTGCTTCAGCTTTAACCGTCAGCTTCATCAGGTGGCTGTTTGACATGTCCATGGTATGGTAAGGAAGCTGTCCACAAAACTGAAAGTAATCCTCATTGTCTTATTGTTCAGATTAGCTGCTCTTCCCCTTATAAACAAATTCTCTTTAGATTATCAGTCAGCTATGATTAATAATTCAGGATCTCATTCCTGAAGTTATACTGTTTGTTCTCTGACAGTGACATATGAAGATTTTCAATTTTGCTTCATGTGGCATGATTCAGGTTGAATCCACTCACATACACCTTTTAAAATGTGTAGAGTAAAGAAGGATAGGCACTGGACTATAAATTGTGTTTGCATTTTTTTACTGCTATTTTAAGAACATGGTTATTTATCTACTTTATCTACAAGTGTGGATGTTGTCTTGATGTCGCAAAAGCAACATCCAAAATCTGTCCATTTTATTAAAAGAATGTTAGTGTTACCATGACGACTGAACTATATCATGGAACAAAGTTTTGGTGATTCCCTCACCAAAACAGATGATTACTTACTATCGTTCTTAAAGAGGTAGTATCACAGAAAACCAAGTCAGAGCCGATGATTCTTCTTCCCTTGAGTTACCAAATACATTAAAATACATGTAAAATGTATTCTTCACAACATAGCATGTCCTGCCATGATCGTAACCTGCAGGCCATTACGGGCACTCTGAGGCTGGACGTACGAGAAATTCCAGAGAGCGATGGGTTAGTTTGCCAATGAAATAAGTAAGTGTGCAAAAACAAGCAGACTGCTACTGTGGTTCTCTTTCATCATGTAACTAATACAAAGTTGATGGTAATAATGAAACCAAGTAACAGATTAACCTCACGCCTGATTTGCAGTGACTGCCTCACTGTGATGTGTGTCAGTGTGTGTGTGTGTGTGTGTGTGTGTGTGTGTGTGTGTGTGTGAAAATTGGTGTTCTTTTTTTTGTAATGTGAATGTATGTGCAAACCTCCATCAGTCCATCTGAAAGCTATTTACCCTCCAGAGCGCTGAATTTCCCCTGCGACCTCAGTCGTCTCACTCAAAATGACAGTGGACGTGTGTGTGTGTGTGTGTGTGTGTGTGTGTTTGGGGGGGGGGGGGGTTATCGCCTGTGACATCAGCACCTTCATTTCCTCTCTTGTTATTATTCAGCCTCTGTGGATAGAAAGACTAAATGATGAGAGAAGGTGTTGTGAGTGTGTGTGTGTGTGTGTGTGTGTGTGTGTGTGTGTGTGTGTGTGTCACTGTGTGTGAGAGTGAGACAGTTGACGTCTCTAAATCAGTTTTAGATTATTTCTTAAACTTGTCATTTCTTCGTGCAGATGCATTTTTACTTGACAATCAAAGTAGAAGTCGTCTGCAGAGACCGGTTTCAGACTCTGTAAGCGCTTCCCTCCAAAGTTGTGGTGACTTTTAACACTGAACTTGAAGGTATTACCCTGCTTTTCTTTTTCAGTGTTCTTTTAAATCACTCTATTATTTTTCTAATAATTGAACTCATAGACCTCCAGTGTGTCCATTTGAAAGTAAAAAGTCTCCCAGCCACATGTCTCCCAACGTGTGAAGTCTCGTGTTGCCGAAGGCTTAAGTCGTTAGCTTGCATACAGATTAAGAAATTACTTCTAAATGTGTTCGGACTATTCTACCATGAGGGGCTGAACTCTGCCCCGCCATGGCAACAATCTTTTGTCAGCTTCAAACAGGATTGAGTTAAATTGCGGTTATTATGGAAATGCGGCGGCCGGTTTGATTGATGGACAGTTTGTTCGACGTGGTCAAATCATGAACAGACTCCGCTGCTCTCCGGTAGGCGGGAGGAGAAACCTGGAGGAGTGATCGGGGTCCTGAAAGAGGCAGTCAGTCATAAAGGGCTTTTATTATTCACACTTTTTAAATACCTCAACTCTGAACATTGAGGAATAGTGATCCTGATGTCAGCGGAGATCTTATCGTCAGCAGCTCTCTGTGGTCATTTAGAGAAAGTTTTCAAAACACAAGAAATATCATATGGATAACAAATATCCTCCCTATGTCTTATTACCCAGCTGATTAATGATTTCAGTGTTTTTTACAAGACCATCTTGCTTTTACAGAAACGGCAGCGCTGTGTGGCTTCTTACAACTTCTTGTTTTTCTGCTCTTGTCTTTATCCTGACTTACGGTTTAAGATCCTTCAAACACCGGGGGGGGGGGGGGGGGGAAACAACAAATATAGGTTCAGATTCTAAGACTTCGCTTACCTACATTGAATATTGCTTCTGTCTTTCCACACAACCAATCAGTGGCTGGCCTTTAAGTTAAGCGGGCCGATTTTGAGCCCGACCCCCCCCCCCCCCCCCCCCTTCTGACCAAAGTCAGCAAAGATTATCTTTCCAGATTCTCCTGTGGCGTGAGGTGTGTTGAGAGTGATTTTTACGTCCCTGATCTGATCGGAAGTCAATCGGGGTTTCCCTGATTTGAAATTGTAAAATGTTAAACGTGTTCAATATTTACGATTCAACAGCGTGGGGAGAACACCGAGGACGGCCGAGCACGGACTCTGTGAATTGTCTCTCACATTTTCAAAATCTTTTAGTGTGTGCCAGACCTTCGTTGATAAAAACTGATCTTATTCTACGCCCTGCACGCTTAGAAATACAGCGCCATGGTGCAAAACATAACCCTAAAGGAAAGGGTTGCCAAGGACAGGTGGTGATAATACTCCTGTCCCTGTCTGCTGAGGTACATAGCTCAGCTTCTGTGCATGAACTCTGGTCGACTTCTCCAAACAGGAGAGCGTGAAGTCTGTTATCTACTGAATGTAGTTGACTCCCTATATATAAGTACCTCATACAACCTCACTGTTAAAATCACTTTATTATCCATACAGTATATCACAGTCTACATCACAGTTTTGAATAATTCATTTAAAAAGACACCTGGGTATTTTACTCACCATACTTCCAACTCTATAACATCAGCTTGTTTTTCAGTCGCTGTAGAGCACTTTGAATTGCGTCTGATTTGTATGAAAGGTGCTACGTAAATAAAGCTTGATTGATTGATTGATAAAGAAAAACCATGTCTATCTTATGATGACATTTTGAGTGCTCACCAGTACTTCCTCTAGTAAATGTGCTTTGGGAACATACATCAGTATACCCTACTTATGTGCTTAATAAAAGACAAAATCCCTTTTTTCACCTTTAACTTCACAAAACTAGAAAAAATGAAAAGTGGTGAGAGGTGAACGGGAAAATATGTTCATTTAGAATAGAGAACAAGGTAAATGAAACATCTGCTGTACCCAATAAAAACTTCTGTTTGTCTGTGTCCGACTGTAGCTCGCCGCCAAAGCAAGAGTGAGCGAGAGATTGCAGCATCTGGTGTTTTGTTGCAGCCTAAAGTCTATTTAAAAAGCTTAAGGCCAAATTATGACCGAATGTGTGAGCGTGCGTGTTTGTGTATGAATGTGCTTTTATTTGCCTGTTGTTTTTTTTTCTGGCAGCTCAGACAGAGAGGCTGACTTCAAGAGAACAGAATTTGAATTGGCCGTAACACTGCAGACTGTTTCTTGTTGTCCATGGGGCAGTTGTGTGCAAACCCTGCACTCCACTGCAGACTCTCCAATGTGAAAGAACGCTGTCATTTCTCTGCTTTTTGTTGTTTTATTATTCCTGCAATTTGCTTCTACATTGAACTCTATTCTTATGTATAGGTTACAGAGCTGTCAAGAGAATGTCATTCAAAAATCCTGCTGCATTCAAAACAAGCTCCCCAAATTGTTTTTTAGTGGCAGCTCAGTGTGAAAAAAAGGAGAGCGATCTTTGGATGAGATGACTTTATGGTTCCAGTGAATTTCTCCTTCCTGTTTTCCGGCACGAAGTTTGGCAGTGAGGGAAGCTGGATGATTCACACCATTTAGAAGGGGGGCCA
Organism: Labrus mixtus; assembly: GCF_963584025.1. Lineage (NCBI taxonomy): Eukaryota > Metazoa > Chordata > Actinopteri > Labriformes > Labridae > Labrus > Labrus mixtus. Next base: position 8,041,006 of record NC_083623.1, on the reverse strand, counting down.
AACGCTGCTTTATTAGTCCAGTGAGATGTTAACTCATTTTGTTTTAAAGTGACAGTAAATTTTAACGAGTCTGCATACTTGGTTTGTTGCTCTGACAGTGTGGCCACCTGTGTGTCTGCATGTCCAAGTGCATCCAAAGGCGGGATGTTCTCAAGCTATTTTTTTTTTCATTTCCGATTACTAATACTGTTAACAATGTTTTTTTTAAGAGAACTCAACCAAAAGCTAAAAAGGTTCAATTTGGTTGTCATTTTTTGTTGCTCTCATCTTGTTTCATTTAAAGATAGAATAGGTAGATTCCGCCACCAGGGGGGCTCTCAATCAAAACAATAACAAAAGATGATGCTGAGGCTGGCAGGGAATTCATGGGAGTTCTCTCTGCTACTTCAGTCCAGCAGAGCCCCCCCCCCCCCACAGTAAGAGTTCCCGCTGCCTTATGCAGCTGTGTTTGACGTAACATCCGGTGTTTCCGCGGCAACGATAAACATTCTGTCTGTCATGGCGGCTCTGTAATGGGTTACACATTACAGTCACAACAAGACACGTCCCGTTACAACTATTAAATTAAGGACTTCTCTGGCTCTGATAACTTTTGGAAATATTTGAGGTAATGTCAGACATATAACATGTTCAGTCCTTTTTTTATTTGTTTAGATATTTAAATGTAAGCATTGGCATAAAATTCTACATATTGTACGTTTAACATATGATCAATTTTTGTGCTTTTGTGGTTGAATCCTCCTCTAATGAGCTAGATTGGCACCTGAAGTTTTGGTTTTTGATGCCAGTTCATCACACCAGAGAGATTTCAACACGTCTCCATGTTACCAGCCTGTGAACACCAGCTGTTCAGTTAAAAAAAACAAAAAAAACACTGTCTCTGTGAGTCCAAATCACACTGACACAAAATGGATTCTTCACGTATCCATTTAATTGCAGGCAACCAAAGCATACTGGACACAGGGGCTTAAGTGGGCTGATTAAGCATTAAAATAAACACTTAAAGTGCTCATTTGGCTCCTATGTTCAACTATCTGCCAAGAACTATGTTCCCTTGGCATGTCATGACAATTTCCTCTCAAAATATGTGTGAGACTGGTACAATGAAACACTGAAGGACCGTGCAGAGAAGAACATGTTTTTATTGTTTTGAGTATTAAAGTCACATTTGAGATGTAAAAAGGGGAGACACGTTGACATATCTGAAGATTCAAGCAGTTTTATATCTTTTTTAGACGTGTGGTGAATAACTTGCCTCCGCTCATCTGCAAAACTTCCATCTGAAATAAAACTCCATTCAAGTGCTTTCAGTCAGTTTGTTTATTTTAGAAGCACGGAATGATTCATCAGTGCAGAAACAAAGAGACTACATGATGTCAGATGGAGATGGAGGTGGAGATAAAAGAGTCTCTGATAGTTTCACTCTTTAACATCATCAATTTAAAGTCCAACCGCACTTTTTTTTTTTTTTTTAGAAGTTACAGATCTGCTTTGTGCTTTCTTTGAGTTGAAAAAAACAAAAGAGGGAAATTAATATTTGATATGTTTTTGGTTTCATAACAGCACCCTCTGTTTGTGTATTAACCCATTGGCAAAATATCTTACTGAATGTGTTTAGTTCTTAGAGAATATCCTTTACAGAGAGTAAAAAAAAACACTGGACTGGACTGATAAATATCTAAACTCTTCTGTGTGAGATTTGTTGTCATTCACTTCTGAATGAATGTATGAGTGAGGTCTTTTTCATCTGGAGAACATCACGTTTGCTTCATTCTAACTTGCATAAACCCAGTCTGAAATGTGACCTGATGAAACACGCAGACATCCTGCTAAAGTACCAAAAAAAAGCTGCAAAACAAAACAAAAAAAAAGGTAAAAAAGCTCCAGGTCTAGCCGAGACACGTCGGTCTGATTTGTTAATTAAGTTGATCTTCATACTTCAAGTGTTGCTGGAGCTTTTTGACCTCTTCTAGCCTTTCACTCTTCATGCACGTCGGTGAAAGTAATCCCACTCTCAAACTAAACAAAAAATAAATAAATAAATAAAAGTTTGAAAGGAAGCTCCAGCTAATTAAATTTTACACCAAAGGTTAAAACTCTGAAGTGTTCATGAAGTAAACTCATATAAATGCACCTACTTGACATTAAATGTCATAAATGGAAAATAAGCAAAGATTTTTCTCGCAGCGAGTTCTCTCACGGGACAGTTATTGGTCTGTTTATTTGTTTATGTTGTGTTTGAGTTTTAAAGGCAATCTCCTCCTCTGATCCGCATCTGATCAAAACCCAGAATAAGACACACTGCAGTGCTACACACACACACACACACACACACACACACAAACAAACATACACACTGCATTAGTTAGCTGTGCTCATTTATGTTTGGGTGCAGGAGCTGCTGAGCTGTCCCTGAAGCTGACACTGTTACAAGCAACGCACGCAAGCACACACACACACACACACACACACACACACACACACACACACACACACACACACACAAAGAGAGACACACTGTCCTATCCTTGGTGTGAATACAGGTAACATTGACTCTTTGTAGTTAGTTTGAAAGAGTGTTCTAAGGTTACCCTGAAATGCACAATCACACACACACACACACACACACACACACACACACACACACACACACACACACACACACACACACACACACAAACACACAGTAGCTTTTTTTTTCAATTCTAATTGCTGCAATGTGACACTGCTTCCCACATCAGGAGAAGAAAGAGGGATACAGTCAGAGAGAGAGAGAGAGAAGACGGGGTGAAGAGAGAGAGGTTTTGAAGAGAGACGAGGCGTCTGTGTTTGCCCAGTCTCCCTTTCCGTCTGTCTTTCAACGGACTCAAAAGGGGTCAATCTTAACATAAATAGGGGTGTCTCATTGAAAAATGCGGGTTTATCTCCAATATTAAAAAGGAGTAGACAAAAAAAACATCAATAATTCAGAACTCCTCTTAGAAAATAAAAAGCTGATGATAAACAAACTGTCTGCTGCTCTCTTGGTTGTGTTCACTTCAAAGGACTCAGACGGGTCTTTGGGGTCTCCTACACATTTTTTAACTGGCATACACGTACTCTGGACTATAATCCCCGAGAGCAGACAACCCTGTTCTCCTGTACTTTTTATCTTAGAACAAAAAACAACAAAAAAAAACATTTGATGAGTGAAAACAGAAACCCTCTGTTGATATTATCTTTATTTATAGAATCTGTGTGCATCCACATGAGAATATACATATGCACTCTGTATTCCCTCTATATCCTGCAATGAAACAAATACTTAGTGCCCATTGCATTTTAGTTGCTTTCTGCAGTGCTTATCACATCATTCTATATTCCTCTCCTTACAGATGATGTGTTAATGTGTATCACATTTTTTTCAATGACATTCAAAGGTTCAGAACAGCCACTCTGAAACACTGTGGCCCATTTTGAAATCTAAAAATACGCTTGGGCCCACTTAAAAATCCTCTAATCACACAATTCTGAACATTACCTCAAACTAAGATGCTATATTTACCAATAAACAAAGAGAAGGAGGGTCCAGGTAGACATACATTTAAAGCAACAAAATATGTGAAAATAGTAAACACTATAAAACCGCAAAAAAAAACAATTGAACATACTTATTGTGAAAGCACTCCTGCGACCCACCTACAGTTCTTTCAAGGCCCACCTGGTGGCCAGGGCCAACACTTTGGGAAGCATCGGATTAACTGTTTACTCTCTAATGGATATTATTCCAGAATTCCAAAATTCAAAGTGTTTAATATCTTTCAAAGCACTCTCTTTGTTTTTGTTTTTGTCTTTTTAGGTTTTCCAGATCGCCTATGTGATTATAAAAGCTGCCAACTCACCTCGACCAGGTAAGCCACACACTGGGGCATGAACGTGACTGCTTTTATGTATAAAAATAAATCAATGAGTTTGTTATTTCAGTGTCATTTACATATCTCTTTTCATCATTTGTTCTTTAACACTGTAATTTCAGCCTTTTGAGCAAACAGTAAATGGAAATTGTAAAGTGAACTGCTCTCTCATAAAGCAGCTTTCTAATCTTCTGACCACTGACAGCCTTTTTCTAACCACTTGTCAGATGGCAGAGTATGCTACATTAAGTTCTCAACTGCCCACCCACCAGTGCTAATCACCCTCACATACTGGTGGCTATGCCTTAGGGAGCGACTTTGGGTGCATTGTCTTGCCCACGGGCATTTCAACATACAGACTGTAGGAACTTGTGATCGGACCTCCAACCTTTCCAGTGAGAGACGGCCCTCTCTACTACTGATCCACATCCGCCCAAATAATAATTTCCATCCATCCACTATCTTTACCGCCCTTCAGTTCTTGGTCGCAGGAGCGGGCTGGAGCCGATCCCCGCTGTCATTGGACGAGAGGCTTTGTACAACCTGGACTGTTTGCCAGTCAATCACAGGCCTGACATATAGAGACAGACACCCAGCCACACTCACATTCACACCTACGGGCAATTTAGAGTCCAACTAATTTGATTTCAGTAAAGACCTGTTATACGTTAGGTATCGTAAGATACATTTTCTTGTGTTTTGATGATATTTAAATATTTACTTATAGAATCATTGTTAGAAGAATCAAGGTTTCATTCTATAAAATTCTTTTTTTTTTTTTTAAGATTTACTTTTGGGCTTTTTGTGCCTTTAATGGAGAGATAGGACAGTGGATAGAGTCGGAAATCAGGGAGAGAGAGAGAGAGAGGGGAATGACAAGCGGGAAAGGAGCCACAGGTGGGACCCGAACCTGGGCCACCCGCCTGGAGGACCAAAGCCTCCATACATGGGCTGCGCACACCAACCACTGCGCCACCAGCGCCTCTATAAAATGCATTTTTACCATATAACTGACATAAAATATTTCTCAGGGTAAACACTAAGATCCAGAGTCCTGATTTCTTGGAAACCGCAGTAAGCTTTGGAGCGTTTAACTAGGAGCAGTTGTGAAAATGCATTAAAACTAAATATCTCGATGGTGTTTCGTGGTGGGTGAAACAGTTCATATGTATTCTGCCTGGTGCAATCTAATTAGCTAATTTTTTCTCCATCACCTGAACTCTCTTCACTTCATATTCAATCAATTCAAGCGGTGGACTGTCACTCGTGTGGTCCAAGCAGTCAATACAAATGTGGAATTGAATGTTCTGTCAATTTTCTATGTATTTTAAGTAGGCTGACCTCAGCACAGGCTTAGATGTCCATCATTATTTTTATCGATCTTATTTCCTCTCTCCAAATCACATGTTTTCTGTCCTTATTTTCCCCGTTCATATTTTTCTGCGCAGGCAACTGGGTCTTGGAGCGTTCATTAGATGGCGTGACTTTTGATCCCTGGCAGTACTACGCCATCACAGAAACCGAATGCCTGACAAGATTCAACATTAATCCAAGGACAGGACCTCCATCCTACACCAGAGACGATGAAGTCATCTGCACATCTTTTTATTCCAAGATCCACCCTCTGGAGAACGGAGAGGTAAAATCCCTGACACAGTCATCTACAGGTGCCTTAAGTCAAGTGTAGTTTGATTTGGAAGTTGTGATTAATTAAGTCTAGCACAATGGGCTGGATTACACTAAATCTACTTAAAGCCAAATTGAGTGAGAGGATTGAGTCTTCAGTATGTGGACTAGAGGTGAGTCAGATATGTTGAGTTGGGTTGAGGCAGCATCACTTGGGTTTACTTTGGTGTTAGAAGTGTGTGTTTGGTATTATTGGGTTAGTTTTGTTTTAAAGCTGAATTTATGTGTTATGTTGCTTTTGGCGCCCCCTGTGGACTAAGTTTAAGTTTCATCTCTTTGCTGATGTCTTCCTGTACACGTGTATGTAAGTATTGTTTTCTGACAAAATATCTTATCCTTCTTGATTTTACATATTAAACATGCAATTCCCATATAATTGTTCGTGCAGAAAAATCAGGGCAAAAAAAAAAAACCAGGGTGTTACTTTTAATTGCCTCGTCTGACACCTCCCCTGGGACAGGGACGACGGTTGTATAAAACGATTGCGTTACTGATAATCTTGTTTTTTTGTGTGGGTCATATAAAGGCATCCATATTTATTTCAGTATCATCAACTTTATTTGTATAGCGTCAACTCATAACAAGTGTTATCTCGAGACACTTTACAAGAAGCAGGTTAAAGGTTAACAAGTATGTTAAAATACAAGCTAAAATTTCCTAAGAGGAGCTTTATGGTAAACAATGTAAAAATGATCGGGTTAATTTGAATTGCCAAAACCTTGGCTAGTAAAGATTTAGTTTTTTACTGCATTTTGTATTTGGATTGCAATTTATTTCTACTTCTACATCTCACTTTTTTCAGAAATTGTTTTAAATGCCCACAATGGCACAAACATTTGTAACTTTTAGTGCAAAGATGTAGCACTTCTAATTTAAGCCCTGGGTGCCAAAAATCTGTTTGTTTCCAACACGTCTGTCATAAAGAGTCTTTGTCTGCTCCCTAACTTCCAGGGGCCGTTCGTATGATTGAATTAAAGTCAAACGAGACACGTTTCCATAATTAGAGTATTATATGCAATAGGTGGCGGTCAGCATGGAGCCTGTTCAGAAAAGCTGGGCAGATAACTAAAACAGAAAGTACAAAATGTTCTCCTGTTGATGGGGTTGTTGACATTCATTTTACTCAACCTTTATTATACCATGAATATTCCCAATGAGATGCAACATCATGTGCATTAGAGAGTCATGGCCAAGACAGCAGCACAAAATATCACACACAGAAAAATAAACAGGGGGGGGGGGGGGTCAAACATGTGCATACACTGGTCAAATGATCCTTAATCTTCCAAGCTAATAAAATGTTAAAGTGATCCAAATGTGCACAACTGCTAATATGATTTCAAAGCACTGATTGGAGGATGTGGATGCAATCTCTCACACTCTTAAGCGCACAACAGTGTTTACTGTTGTGCTGCTTTGATCAGCTGTGTGTGTGTGTGTGTGGTTGTACCCTGGAAGAACAGAGCGGCGAGTCTGCTTTAACAGACATTAATGAAGAGAAAGATTACCACCCAGCACACACACACACACACATGCAGAAAAAAACCAAACTAATAACACATCTACAGCTCCCACACAGGCCTCTAATTGTAGATGCCTGTCTCAAGGTGTGTACACATTAACATGGGTGCTTGTGTGTGTGTTAGGTGTGTGTCTGCTTGTGTGTTTGTGTTGTGTGTGTCTGTCTGTGTCCTGCGGGGGAGCGCTAGAGGGGGTGCGAGTTGGGAGATGTCAAGAGCTGCAAGTAACGACGGAGGTGTCTAAATGTGTGTGTGTGTGTGTGTGTGCTCGTGTGTGCTCGTGTGTGCGCGCTTGTGTGTGTGTGTGTGTGTGTGTGTGTGTGTGTGAGGTTGACAGCTCCCCAGCCGTCTGATCACAGTGAAACCATAATGAGTCGTAGGCGATGTGTCACAGAATCGCACACTTTCACAATGTCACCCCACCGCTCAGCACGCACGCACACACACGCACACACACACACACACACACACACACACACATGCACACACACACACACACACATGCATGCTCAACCATCTCCCTCACTACTTCCAAATGTGCAGCTTTCACCCATCAAGTGTTTCCCCTCGACTCACGCGAACACACAGGACTTTTTATTTTTTACAGATGCCAAATGTTGCTTTTGGCCACATCAGACGGACAGACAGACAGACAGACAGACAGACAGACAGACACATAGACAGGCTCCTTCTTATGAGATTTCTATTCATTATTGTTGATGGTGGACATTCTCGTCTTCTTCATTGATGTGATGGTAGAACAATCACAAGAGGAAGTCAGTTTCTTAAATAGACAAAATATAAAGCATCTATGTTATTAGCCATCCAGATGAAAAGTCTGGTCATATGCTAAGTAGGGTTTAACTGTCATTCCCGCAGCATGGGAGTAGTGTAGCTATTTACAAAAGACAAAGCTAGTTTATGTGTGCTGGGCGATGAGGGTTAAAGGTCGAACATATACCTGCCTGTACGGGTTTAACGTCGCTGACCCGGTGTCAGACAAGAGCATCCATATCAGATGATCCTGCAGAACCCTGGATTATTTTAAATGTCGGCATTGTTCAAATTCATACCAAATACAACCTGTGCACATGGGAACAACATCCGGGTAATGTTAGGCAAAGATTGTGGCTTCAGTAGAAGAAGTAGAGTTTTAAAAAAAACAGATGAAGTCACATAAACCATTTACGGGAGAATCCTGTAGAAATCATTTATTTGTTGTCAGTATTAAGTACTGTTGTTTGATTGGTCTAGATGTTTTCTTTATTTTCATCAGATTTCTGATCATATGACTAATGACAGTATTTGTTTAGTATATTTACTTTTTGCCTTATTAGTATTTTTTTGTTTTGTTTGAAATGTGGGTAACAGTGTGGACCCCTGAGGATTAATCGGAAAGGTAAGCAGTTAGAGGACCAGCATGCACCTGTGCTGGCCTCTGTTTTTAAAAACCAGCACAAGAGAGGCAGCAGGAGACGTGGTTTTCGTTGTCCTTTTGTTGGCTTGCTCGCTTTTTTCAAAACAAACCATGAGAAACACAGATGTTTTGCATTGGCAATGGACAACATTAGCCTGCTTACACCACATTCTCATGGTGCATCAGTAGCCTTTTGGTTAAGTTTTATTTCGATTTTTTTTTTCTGTTCTGTTTTTCTGTTTCTGTTTTCTTCGTATCCTGGCATTAGCAGTAGACTTGGACAAGGAAATCGTACCCTCGAAAAACAAGTCTGGTTCAGACTTAGTTCAGTCCTGCCCGGTCCTTAGTTTCTCTTCTGCCATTGGGAGTCCTGCCCCATCTTGATTTTGATTGGTTAGTGAGGCAGAAGGGAAATTGAAGTGAGAGACAGTGTCCCAAAAGTTTAACTATTTACTACTATTAGTGCTGTGACAAAAAAAAACCTCACGTCTCATTCTTTCCTACATTTGTACCATAGTGAACCTTACTGCACCTCTACATTAATATTTATCTCAGCACAATGTCTTGCTTAAACTCTGCCGTCATGTGTCCACATTCACCTGTCTGTCTGTCTGTAGATCCACACGTCTCTGATCAATGGTCGTCCCAGTGCAGACGACCCCTCCCCGACCCTGCTGAACTTCACCTCCGCCCGCTACATCAGGCTGGTGTTTCAGCGAATCAGAACGCTGAACGCTGACCTCATGACTCTGACCCTCCGAGACCCCAAAGATGTCGATCCAATTGTGACGAGACGGGTGAGGCGGAACACACACGATCAACACTTCTCCTTTCTCTTTTGTCCCCCCCCCCTTTTTCTTCTTTTCTTTATATCGATCCCGTCAGGACCAGACGGCTGAAGTCCAGCACACAACGTGAACGACATTTAAACTGTTTTCTTTGGTTTTATATATCTCGGTGTGACCACAAATACAGGGTGACCCACAGCACACATGAACTCATTTTTTGTTTTCTATCACAAAATATGAATTCATCTTTCAGGAAAAATCCAAATATTTAATAAATGATCTCGTTAGTTTTATATGACAACGGCTTAGTTATGACTTAGTTAGTGTCAAGGTCAAGCTTCTGTGACTACATCTTTAAGTATGTTTTTATATTTATAGCCTGGTCTGTCTCCTTTTTTTAAATGAATAATTAAAGTCGTAATTTTTTAATTGTCAAATAATAAATGGCTCATCATTACAAGACACTTAGTATTAGAAGTGACTTGCAAAACGTTGATGTAATTGAGATACAGACATGACCTTTTATTGACCTTCGAGGCAAGGCGAGTCTATTGTAAAGCAACATTAATTTATAGAGCAATTCAAAGTGCTTTACAGAGTTCAAAACAGGTCATTCAGAGTATTGAGAGAAATATAATATATACGTACACAATGTTGGGTTTCAGTCTTTTGACCTTTTTGTGGTTTATTCATATATATTAGTCATTTTATAAATACCTTCTGTTCAACCCATTGTTTAATACTCACTACATTACTGTTTCTTTTATAATTAGTTCTTTGCTAACTGTATTAAAAACTTCATCATAATAATGGTCACATTTTCCTGCTCTGACCCAAGTGAACCAGAAACGAACAGGTACTGTGGTAATGAACTAAATTCAACCGTGACTCATTTATATTGTACCAAGTTAGAAGCTTTTTTAGTGGTAATTGAAAAGTAAGTTTTCTCTGTTCTCGCTAATTAGATGATTAAGAAAGGGGCAACAAAGTGAGCATGTAGGGTACATCATTTTCTGTATATTAAACTCAATTAGTCTTAAATGTAGTTTTGACTGAGAAGTTCGGAGTCTTTTGTGTCTTTGTTGACTAGCAGAGAGGATTAAAGCAATGTGTACAGAACAAAAAGCCATTTAGCTGTAATGCTAATAGAGCCATCACCAGATGTTGTGTCAGACACACCGTCATGATACGATTAGGTCAGGAGACCTTCTTTACAAGTGTAAAGTCACAAACACTGCGTCTTAAACTGCTTAACTCTGTCATATTAATGATTATGTTTCTCTTTTCAGTACTACTATTCCATAAAAGACATCTCAGTGGGCGGGATGTGTATCTGTTACGGTCATGCCAAAGCCTGTCCTCTCAACACTGAAACAAAGGTAAAAAAAACTAAACTTTATTTCTTTTAGTTCACTTTACAAAACAGATGAGGTAACACAGCTGTTTCATTCCTTTAACAGAAGCAAAGAACACCCTCAGGCATCAGCTTTTATCCAATGCCTTTATAGCAAACTTTCTGTGTGAGAGTGTGTGTTTGTGTGTGTGTGTGTGTGTGTGTGTGTGTGTGTGTGTGTGTGTGTGTGTGTGTGTGTGTGTGTGTGTGTGTGTGTGTGTGTGTGTGTGTGTGTGTGTGTGTGTGTGTGTGTGTGTGTGTGTGTGTGTGCGTGACTGTGTGCAGGGGACACAGGTGACGCAGTGAAGCGTTGTCTCCCATGTCACTTCAAACAGTGGAGTGTTTGATACCAGACACCTGATCTTTCTCTGTCTCACTCACTCACTCGCACGCACACGTACACACACACACACACACACACACACTCACACTCACACACACACACACACACACACACTCAGAGTTTCAGACTCTTTTGTCCTTCACATGTCCCGAGGCTGAATCACGAAGATCAACTCAGATGTGACACTGGTGTCTTGTCCCTTGGTGATGAAGTCATTGACAATATGTGATGTCACTGATCGAGCACCAGTTTTTCCTGTTTTCTTTTCCTCCTGTTTCAACAGAGCAGATGAAATAGGTTCTTCAAATAGTATAAAAAAGCAAACAAATTGAACAAATGTTTTCTTCTTTCGGAGTAAATTATAGATGTTTCAGGATTTTTTGTTCACTCTATAGTTTGCTATAAGATTCCAAACTGGCTTGCAAAACTCTCTTCATCTTTCTTCATACATCACTATCCATATTAACATGCAGCCCAAAGTGCACAACAGAGCAAGATAACAAGAGCCTAGACAATAAGGGGGCACAGGTAGCCTAGTGGTTAGTTCGCATGCACCATGTACAGAGGCTAAAGTCCTCAAGAGCGGGCAGCCTGGGTTTGAATCTGACCTGCGGCCCCTTACCAACATGTCATTCTCCACCCTCTCTCTCCTTGAATTCTGATTCTGTCCACTCTCCTGTCTCTCCAATAAAGGCATAAAAAGCCCCAAAACAAGTCTAAAATCAAATTTAAAAAAAGAGCCTAGCCAAACGAGCAATTAAAACATGCGCACAAATAATTAAACAAGTAAACATTAAGATAAAGAATATATATTTAAGGATCAAAAAGCCTTTGAACCCAAATACATCCCACTGAACATAACACACACACTGATCTTATTTACCTGATGAATGGTATTGACTAATAAGTGTACATAAACACAGTTGAAGTCAAATCAAAAAGTGCAAAGATGCTCTGAAGTATTTATCATGAATTAGTTTCAAGTTACTTTAAGCTACTCCCATACTGACCATTGATTTACTTAAGTTTGTAGCTATACTACAAAGAAAATGTTCACAAACCAATGTTTGGTTTAGGCATTCAAACATAAGACCTAAATAGGTGGATTTGATCAAGGAAGATAAAGCTGTTTTATTCAATAATTATTTTTTTCTGTTAAAGGTCCCATATTATGCTTTTTCTGGTTTTATATGCTCTTCAGTGTGTTTTCCAAGTGTCCTGTGCATGTTTAGGCACATCTATGTGCAAAAATGTAAAGTCAGCGGAAACGCAGCTTCTCCTACGTCCTCCTGTTAGCTGTAGCATTAGCTGCATGTAACACTCGGTTCTAGCCCCCCTCGATAAACATTTGTCAGTGCGACGTCATTGTCAGTGTGAGATCACTGATCTAAGTCCATTGACTCGTTGTGGCAAGCCCTGCAGCTCATGTTGAAATTTCCAATACGCGTGCTGAGCAACTGACCAATAACGACAGAGCGGATCGGCAGACCAATCAGAGCAGACTTGGCCCACGTGGGGTCTAACAGTGTGGGCTCAACAGAGTGCAGCTGATGGACTCAGAGCGTAGAGGGAGCGCGGAGGAGCAGTACATGAAAACAGACACTTTTTTTTAACTTTAGCTATTGTGAACGTACAAAAGTAGGTACAGAGATACAAACCCCAAAAAGGGCATAATATGGGCTCTTTAAGGTAGCTTATCATTACTCAAAAATAAACGAAGTGGTCTAGGTATAACACATTATCATCTGCATATCGTTTATGTTCCTGGTTTTAAGACAGATGTCATTCAGCCGGCTGATCCAAGACACATTTAGCGCCTTAACTTTAATACAAGTTCATCCATCCGTTCAGTGAAGTCCTGGGCAGCCGTTCAGAAAAGCAGAACAAGGTGGAGACCCGTGAGACGATTTGTTGATGATCGCGTACACAACATTTGTTCAGATGCATGCTCAGTACAAAGGCAGCCTGGAGCCAGAGCTGTAGCGCTGTGTCTCAGATAAAAGGGGCAAATCAAGTCGTGCCAACAAATCTGAAAGTTGGCCCTCGCTCTGCTATTGTGCTGCTCTCCTCGCAGTTAAATTTGGCACCCTCTCCACATCAGCCCATTTAACAGAAAGTCATAAATTGAATTACTGAACCTCAAAGTTGGCAAATTTCCTTCTTCATTCTGCTACGACTGTGTTTAGTTTTGTATTTATTTCTCTCCTGGGAGAGTAATAGTGAACCCATTTGCTACCGACTGACAATCTGGGAAGTGAACCGAGTTCTTTTGCTGCAGTCGGCTCTCCTGTGAATAGATTGTTGTTTAATAAGCTCCCAATAGGTCAGACATATTAGTAATTACCTGTTGGTGCGGCCCTGCTTTACACACTCACATGAGTTATGTCAAATCACATCTTGGACAAAGATGTTTATTCACACACACTTCGTCATTATAAACCGTTTATTAATGTAAGTGAGATTCAACCGGTAACCTCCGAGGTTAAAAAATAAAGCCAATGCAGGATTGCAAAATACTGTGTGTCGAGGGTCTGCTTGAGGCAGGCTGCAGGAGCCCCGGAAGTCGCCACAACATTCAAAAAAGCCAGTTTTCAAAGCAGGAAAGAACATGTTTACAGCCTGGTACAAAGAAACGATATTTGTCTGATTAGTTATTGTCCTCACGGGCACACAATGTACAGGGGGAGAAATTTTAAATAATGCATCTGTTTTGATATTGTAAACGATATGTGTTGTCCATAGTTAGGCTCGTAGCTGACATGATTGACAGGTGGTCACGATGTAGCTATTTTTCAGGAGGCTTAAAACCCGCTCCAGCTCTCAGCCTGCTGTTAGGTTGACTGAAAGTTAAGCTGAGACAGCCCCCTGCCGTAACAGACGGGTGACGTCACTAAGGCTTCACCCATTAATGTTTGCAGTATATGATGTAACTGCATTGAATTCATGAAGAAAACTTGAATGTTGTTAAGAATACAGTGTAACCTGCAAACTGTATGCAGATTTAATTAAAACTGACAAGCCAAGAACTAACATTTTTGACAAGGATTTGTTTTTTTTCTTTTCACACTTTGCAATATTTTCTTTAAAAAAGTTGCTATGCTGGAATTCAAACCAACAGATGATCCAGATTGTTACCATGTTTAGCGTCCTTGTTGATATCAGCTTCCATCCAGCAGAAAACTTTTTGTCTACAAACTGATTGTAATGTGGGTTTAATTGACAAATCTGTGAAACTTTTCCAACAATAATGTGTGTCTTTTCTTTTTACTTTGTGTGAATCCCTGTGTGTGTGTGTGTGTGTGTGTGTGTAGAAGTTTAGCTGTGAATGTGAACACAACACATGCGGGGAGAGCTGTGATCGGTGTTGCCCTGGTTACAACCAGCAGCCCTGGATGGCGGGAACCTTCAACACCCGACATATCTGTGAGAGTAAGAAAGACACAACACCATGACAAATTAAACACTTGAATTACATACATTTCCAAAAACATTTGAATCTTGTTTTAAGTTTCTGTGGTAGTCTAGGAAACCAAACGCCCTTTTGTATTCATATCCAACAGTACACCTAAAGTCCGCATGAACACAGGTTTTACAGAATGATACTATGAGGCAGTGCACAGAAATTTATATTCCTGTCAGCCAATTTAAATCACTCTTTGATATAAGACTCTATAAAGCCATCAGTAGTCACCTTTTGCATCCATTGACCTTCATCATCTGTGTGGCATCAGAACGACGAGGTTAGAGGCGTCCACCTGTCATCATAAAACCAGTGTTACAACATGTAATCTTCATTTTATTTCACACAGACTGCACCCTCTAACAGGCTTGGTAGTCTTAAGGGCCTGATAACGGGCCTTCTCTCTCCTGACACTGACACAACAGGAGTAAAAGAAGGGGGTGTTTAAGGTCCTGACTGCCACAGTGGTGAAAGAAAATCTTCGACACATCCAGCCCGTTCAGCGTGAGACCAAGTCATTCTCGCAGAGTTTGAAGTTGAGAGGTGCTGTGGCATATTTCATCTGGTTCAAAATGTTTTCAAATGGGGATCTTATTGTGGAGGATGAAGTAGTTAATGATACAACACACCTCAGGGGGAGCTTAAGTGAAACAAAGGAGCAAAAGGCAGCGCGGTCCAGAAGCACAGTACTGATTTACAGGTCAGGGGTGCCAACTCTCGGACCAGACCTAGTAGATAAGGGTCATTTTTTCTGTTTAGTTGTTTTTAATGCCTGTTATTGCTGCCACTGGGTAGGTGTCAGTCGAAACAGCTTCAAAGTGTTGCGGTTGTATGTCGAACCTGCAGCTGTTGGATCAAGGACTGAAGCCCCCTGCAGCTCTACCTATTGAGCAACAGCGGCACCCTGATTCCCACCAATATCATCTACCAGAAAACACCCTGAACACTGCCATTCATGTGAAGATTCTCATATTCCTTGACAAGGATTCCAACTCAGGTTTTTGGCTTGTCAAAAATAAGCCATTACACACAGCAGTACCACAGAGGAACCACAGGCTGCTTCACTGTCGCCTTCCTCTTCAAGTCAGTCAGACAAATTCCCCTGTAAGAAAAACTGCATCTCCCTCATCTATTTTTAGAGATCCACACGGGGTTGCTGACAAAAAAAAAAAAGAAAAAGTTATACCCAGTCCAGTTTTGCTGCGATGTGATGTGATGTCGTGTTGCAAAAGACATACTTGTTCAATGTAAATGCACACAAGCACAACTTTCTGGAAAAGTGAAGTCTTGCCTCGGAGTATGAGAAAAAAAAAAGAGGCCTGTAACCTTCACGAGAATGCACAACAATGACCTCTTGTTAAATGGAAGTCTCAGCCAGTAATAGATCGTGCTGATTACTATCCTGCCCAGTCCTACATTCAGTAGGAGGGAAAGCTAAATGAAGAGGAAGAATCACTATTCTTCGCTTGATAATGGAGGTGATGCACTAGACATGGTCAGTGTGCAGACCGTCTGATGATTTCTTCAAAAAGGGGTTGATGTTTACCAAAACTCTGTGTGCGTGTGCGTGTGTGTTTTCAGAGTGTAACTGCCATGGTAAGGCAGAGGAGTGCTTCTTTAATCAGACAGTAGCAGACCTTTCACTCAGCCTGGACATCCACGGTCAGAAAAAAGGAGGCGGAGTCTGCATCGGTTGCCGTGACAACACCGCTGGAGTCAACTGTCAAACATGCCTCGCTGGATTCTACAGACCTGATGGGGTATGTAGTATGTGCATGCATGCCTGTGTTTGAAATTCTTTTCTGATAAATGCATTAAACAAGTTGTTTGCCTGTGTTACCTGTCCAGGTGAACCCCGAGGAGGAGGACCCCTGCATCCCCTGCTCATGTGACTCGCAGGGTTCCATCAGCGAGTCATGTTTTGCAGATTCAAGCCATGGTACGCCAAGTATGCAAATATAATCTTTACTCTTTCCGTCTGTCTTTATTGCTGAATCCAGATGTTGACTCTCTGGACTTGTGGTCTGAAGCCCTGTTCTTTGGGCCAAGACTGCTGGCCAAACACTGGAAGAAGTCCTTTAAGATATTCCGGTAAACTGGATAAGCCATTATAAAAGAAGTGGATATCCAAATGTCATCCATTAAACAGAAATCTCTTTTGGTTTTCAAAAATGAAGCAGTCGTGCAAAATACTGCAGTTCCTCGAGCTTCCACTTGAGGCTATTTCCAAAAGCCAAGGAACCCCTATTAGACCCCATATTAAAATACCAACAGAAATTAACAGGTTAACAGCCTGGTACCAAAAAGGTTTTTGTCCATTTGTCTACTGGTGAAAACTGAATGGGAGATATTGATTTTACTATAAGTTATGTGTTTTGGTCACTTTGAGGCACAAACTGCTGGCTGTCTGCAATACTTCAAGAAAACCAATTAAGTCACTCGGGTTGATTTTTCCATTTTAATATTGAAAAATAATCTTGCTTTCTGTGTGGTTTATGGCTTTATTGGCCATGCAAGAGGTCTGGGCTCAAGCTTTTCAATGAGTGAAAATGTTGTATTGATATAATGGTATATTTGCAGTAATCTGCAGGTTTACTGTACCTGCCTTGTTGGGTCATTTAGTGTTTGCGATACAATGATATGTCAGCCAGTGTATAGGAGTCAGGATTGTTATTGGCTGGCTTCGAAGAGATTGCAGTTGACAGTAGCGACAAGAAGCCTAATTACTTTGACGTACATGGTGTGTGTTGGAACTTATTTCTTATCTTGATTGACAGTTTGCCGTGATAGTAATTTCCATGCAATTACATTTTTTTTTACAATGACTCTTTTTGCAGCTGAAAAAGAGTCCCCCCCTCCCCCCCTTACTGGCCATTAGAAAAAAGATGATTAAAGACCTTTTCCTTAAATGTTCACTTTTTACTCTCAGTGTCAACCTCTGCTTCTTATATACAGTCTGTGGATAACTCGCAGACTTCCCTGGACCATGTCCCCGAAAGTCCAAGAGTCTGCAGGAGTGTTGAATTATGGACGTTTTGGATTCAGCCTCAGTCTGTCAACATTTCTGGATATTTAATAGGAAATTTAAATGATTCCCAGCTCTCTGTAGACACAAATACGGAGGGTTTCAGTGAAAGCCAACATAGTCTAAATTTTAATTAATTTTCATGTGATACTTCAGTAACTCCAGCATTTCATCGATTCTGCTTGATTTCCTGTGGGGTTGGGGTTAGCTCAGTTCATCTGCGTTTACAGAAGCTTCTGTTATTAAAAAGCGTCTTTGATAGAACAGAACCACTATTTATATGAGAGATAATTTTACTCCTCTTTGTACTTTGACTGTTTTTACATCTAGAAAACTGTTCTATTTTTGGTTCAGTCACTTCAAAAGAGATGCCCGCTCTGTTCCACTCACTGCTGGTTTTTTAAAAATATATATGTGTGTGTGTGTGTGTGTCTTTGTGTGTGTGTTTGATTGACAGGCCAGCCAGCAGGGTCGTGCCGGTGTAAGGAGGGTTTTGGGGGTCTGCGATGTGACAGGTGATACACAGACACACACACACAAACACACATACACAATATAAAGAGACAGAGACACGTAGTGACAGGTGAGCAGAACCTTTCAGCTGTTGTCTGTTTCAATTAGTGTTTGGAAAGCTTGCATTGAGATCTTTGATGATAATAATGATCACCTTCCCACTTAGGTTTGTACCTCATGAAATATAAAGAAGTCTCTGAATAAATAGCCTCAGTTTGAACGCTCTTACGTTGTTATTTTTATTAGCTGTTCTTCTCTGACTGCAATTACATTTTGTTTGCTTTCATCGTCTTGTTTTATCTCTAATAGGCCTGAAACAATCAAGGGAAGTCTAAAGGTTAAAACTACAACCTGTGAATCAATAGAACAAGAAAAGAAAACAAATACAAAAGAGTTCTGTCTGATCTTTACATCTGTCAACAAAGTGCTTCATCTTTAATCAAGTGATTGTTAATCACTTATTTTCTCATATTGCTTTAATTACTTGTTGTATTGACCTCTCTCACTGATTTCCCTGTAGGAAACATTCAAGTCTAAAGAAACTAATCGAAACCAAACATGGTATATATTTATATTCCATCAAACCTTTGACAAAGCCCCCAAAACAGGCCAGTGGAAGTGTTGTGTAAATCACCTCTCGGACTGCTTTTAACCCGTTGAATGCTGTATTAGAGTTTTGTAGTAAATGCCTTGAAAACAATCGTGTTTTTGCAGCAAAACACAGGTCCATCACGAGTACTTATGCAGAGACATGAACAAACTATTTCTTAGCACTTTAGAAGTTGATAAAGCTCGGGGCGCCGGTGGCATGGTGGTTGGTGCACGCGCCCCCCATGTGCAGGGGCTGTGGTCCTCCGGGTGGGCGGCCCAGGTTCGGGTCCAGCCTGTGGCTCCTTTCCTGCATGTGACTCCACATTCTCCAAATTTTGCTTGCTGTTTTCACCTTGTTTACATTTTACGTGCAGGTAATAACGATGTCATCAACGCATGTACATCTTGATGACGTGAAACACAACAGTTTGATCTTTCAGCTGCAAAATGAATGACGTCTCTGTCTATTCAACTTTTTATTTCAGCTAATATTAAATCAGCAGTTTCTAAAGGAAATCAAGCATGCATGCCAACGTCCTCATCGATACTTAAGATTGTAAATACATGCACGTCATGTGTTTCATGAAGGTACATCCTGGTCCAAACAGACACTTGGTTGTGGGCAGAATTGACCCTGAGATCTGCTGGTGATTTGACTGCCTCTCTAATATTCATCACTTCCATCTTTATAATCCTTATTAAACTCGTTTGTCTGCAGGTGTGCAGTGGGTTATATGGGCTTCCCATCCTGCCAGCGCTGTAACTGCAGCGTGGAAGGAAGCACCAACGCTGACCCGTGCATAACACCCTGCGTGTGCAAGGTACCCACACACTCGCACAACTTCTATGTGCACAAATAATGACGAGTACTTTAAGCTAACCTTTGTAGCCCCGTCATCATTATCTTCAGCACATTAACACTGCAATAACATGCCTCCTGCTCGTAACGCCAGTCTGAGGGCAGCCCATAAACTTTGCTGCATCTTTCTTCTCTTTATCCCTCCGTCATTCTCTCTCTGTGTTTCTGCTTCCTGCAGGAAAACGTTGAAGGAGAGAACTGTGACCGCTGTAAACTCGGATTCTACAATCTCCAGGGTGAAAATCGACGTGGCTGCGAAAAGTGCTCCTGCATGGGCGTGGCCAGTCAGTGTACTGCCTCCACATGGACCTATCAGAATGTAGGAAATGTTACAACACTTTCTCTTATCAGCATGTCAGCTAATCAGGTTTTGTGACATGTAAACAATTGATTCATTCAATAAATATTTCTGTTTTTAAATATGTTAAAGGAAGCTGTAAACATCACTTTAATATAAGCACATCTATTCAGCCAAAGTGGCTTTGTATTGCTATAGCGGAAAAAAACAAACATGTTACCAGAAACCGAATGCCAGCTACATGTTCATGACAGAAATGACAGTGCAAACTTTTTGTTGTGCTCACCCTTATAGATAAACAAACTCACCTGTGAATTACGAATGTTTTACTTTTCTGGACATTTTCGGCCCCTAGAGGTTATTGAAACTATTTGAGAGCTGCCTAGAAAACGTACGTTCATGTATTTTTTTTTCCCGTTTGCATTGAGACCAAAAATAGGAGCAAATGAATTGGCAGAAGCTCACATCAGAATGTCCAACAACAATGAGATGGAAGTCACAAGGTGGTGTAACTGGATGCAAGATTAGAGTAACTGCAAATTTCTGCAGTACATACTCCGTGCGCGCTGCAGCCCGTCAGCGCAGCGCACTACTTACGTTCGCTGCCACTCCAGTCAATGCTCCTGTTTACACAGCGATCGCCGCTTTCCGGGGGCTTGCCAACAGCACCACTATGCTACAGTTACAGATAGGCTACCATATGCAAAAAGCCACTGGAGACCATAAACTCAGTTAGTGATATATTTATAATCCACAGCCACTGCAGTCTCTGTCCTCTTGTTTTTATCTGCCTGTTTCAGGTTAACTCTCACTGTAAACTTCTGCTGATCGTAGGGAAAGAACGATGAGGGCAAGCCCTCTTTAAAAAAGTCATGTTTAATGTGAGGTCTAATATCCCGAAAAGTCTGTCCTCTACCTGTCTCTAGAACTTTACAAAGTCCCTGGGGTCCTAAAACACCTGACCAATGTATCAAACAGCCTTGACAGTGTTGACCTTTGAGGAAATGGAGGGCTGGAAGGCCCATAAAAGTAGAAGCTTTCATGACTTTTAGACATTACCTGTTCTGAGCTGAACACTTTCACATGTCCTCGCTCGTATTGTCTAAAGTTCTCCACAAAAGAGGACTTGTTTTTTTTTAAAATTATGTTATTAGAAATATGTTTCTTTATTAAATCTGTATTAGCTTAGCGTATAGGCTACCTGATTGATGACTAACAGAGTTTTACTGATTGTGTTGGCGTGCTCCCTGAAGTTTAGCATGTTAGCGGTGAGATTCTACAGCTACAGTACTCGTCAGTTTTCCTCTGCAAGAAGACTTCACGTCGCAAAGATTTTAATGTAATAGTTAAAGGAGGGATGAGGATCAAAACCTGGTTCTATTAAGGTTCTGATATAGTTATTGAGCTTTGATAATTTTATCAATATCAATACAAATGAATGATCCCCTCCCCCCATGATAGTGCCTCTTTTCTTTCATGCGTGATAAAAGAACAGATTTCTCTGATTACACAAAGAGGTTTCACAGATGGCAGAAAAAAAATGTTTGATAAATATCTTTGAAGCTCAGGAAAAATCCACTCAAAAAATAAAAGTAAATAAATCTGGATCATCTGAATTATCTGGATTTCTTTAAATTAAAGTCGCTGCTTTGTCGGTGTACAATAGTGGGTGGCAGTAGGATAATACGTGGAAATGTGAAGACATATCTTGGACCACGCTGGAGGTTAGAAAGAGTACGAGGGGAGAGAAAATAAGGGGGTAAAAGACAGAAGGGGAGAAAGGAGAGAGGACAGGAGGGGAGAGAGGGAAGGGAGGGGACAAGACGAGAGGTAAGGTGGAGGAGAGAGGTGAAAAGAGGAAAACAGTTTTTGACTGACAGGTGGGGAGGGAGGAGAGAGGAGAGGAGACGCTGACAGGATGACAGCTCTGATTTAGACACTGATAGTGTGCGTGTGTATGTGTGTCTGTTTTTCTGTGTGTGTGTGTGTGTGTGTGTGTGTGTTTGTGCTCAAAAGGGGAATCCAAGGTCAGGTTAATTGCAACGACAGATGTGTGTGTGTGGCTGTCTGTCTTTCTCACACACACCGAAACACACGATCCTTGGGAGGGGGAAAAAAATAAAAAATAAAACTCTCCAGGTGTCAGCTGCAAGACTTCCTGTCTGACATGTGACAGATTTACAAAACCTTAAATCACAGCTGCAGTTTTACACTTTAGTTGATACAACTTCTCAATTCAAACAGGGGGGGACAGAAAAAATATCCCAGGATGTATCATTTGAAATCGGACATTACAAAGTTTGGTTTAAACTCTGATTCATTCTAACCACTAAAACTATAAAAAACGCTTCTAAGGACTAATTGTTGATTTTGGCCCCCTGGTGGACAAGGTAGGTTTTTCCCTGACAAAAAAATCTCATCATGTTTAGCTTAGCTAGAGATTATTTTGCTTTGAGAGCTCACAGTTTGTTAGGTCTTAGAAAGCAGACTGTTACCTGTGTAAGTGTTTTTTTTTGGGGGGGGGGGGGGGAGGGGGGGGGTGACTCTTTCCATATATAGATTGTCTTAATGCTTCAAAGTCTATTAAACTGATTCGATTCAGAAAAGAAAGAACTTTCACTCGGAGAAAATGGCACTTCTCTCCTTTCTGTTAGTGACACGTAATGGCTGGGGGATCATTTATTGCTTAAATGTTGATTCACTTATGTGGCAGAGAAGGCCCCGCACGTTCCCGAGGCTGCTGCTCAGTGGACCCAGACTGCATTGTGGGATTCAGTGGGGAGTGCAATAAGCCTCAGGGAGTCCAATCATCAGATAGATTTTGGATACACAAAGTGCACACACAATGAGATGCCACGTTGAGTTATAGAACAGGAGGAGTGTAGACAGCGCAGGGACACATTGACTAACACAGCCTGTATGTTATGTAGCAGGAAAGCACAACCAACAGCTGGACAATAATAGTGGAGCTTGTCAAATTATAAACTCCATCTTTATTGGACATGACTGTCGACTTGCTTTAACATGTTGGCTGTCGGATGCTGCTGATCTTCTGACAGTGAGAACAACTTAAGTGATAGGCCGAAATGAATGATGTGTTTAAGCAGGACAGTCAGTTTGGTATGAAATGACCTGACTACACTCTTAAAAAATCCCACAAAAATTAAATTACAAAAGATGCATTATTGTCATCAGGCGAACAGCGACACAGACATAAATCTGTTCAAAGATACTGTACATAATTGTTTTCTTTCTTCTCTTTTTGGTCTACATATTTCTCTTGCAGTGTGACTATAAACTGAACACTAACACGCACAGTTAGAAGTTAAAGCTAACTTTGACCCTGAGACAGTACTGTATATAAGAAGTGGATGTAGCCGCCATGACTGGATTCTGTTTTTTGTTGCCTTGAGCTCAGCTCTGTGGCCGTTTGCCAACTTGTTGTCAACGGTGAAATAAGAGGGCTTCATTGGATGGAAACTGTATCGCAACAAAATGCAGAACTTCTCAATAAGAAAAACACAACTGTTCAACGCATTTGCATCTGAAATTTAAAAAAAAAATGGACAGAGTTCAAGGTTTTTGAAGACAACATATTAAACAGTGGCTTAACCTGAAGCAAGTCTGTGAGCATTGACTGTGCTTCCTCCTTAATTCTTATTTCACTGTGCCCTTATTGTAGTCTCTTTTTGTATTATAATGTCGAGGTTAATGCTTCTGTTTTAGTCCTCAAAGCCCAACCAGGGACAGGGGTTGCAAATTAGCCATGGCTAGAAACCTGTTTGAATGGCATCTACTTTGTATTCAACATGTGAAGCCATGTTCATAGAATGTGTTAAATAATCATGAAATAAAATCATGAAATACTCAATGCTGACGCTTTTATCCTGGTTCATGTCAATCACAGGTAGAAATGTCCTAAAGAATTCACTGTTTCCCCCCCAAAGTTTAAAAAGAATCATGCTGTAATAAAGAAGACGTGAAAAGTACACATTCCAACATAATCTCAGTAAATAAGTGTTTACTGAGATTATGAATCCACTGAGGAGTAAGCTCATTTTCACACCTGTTGTGGTACGATTGGACTTCTTTTTTTTCAACCAGTGCAGTTGCCCCCTGCTTGCAATCAGAAAGAACACATGTTTAAAGCACCTCTGCATTAGTTTTCCTTTCAAATCAAGAAGCTTTTTCCTTTTCCTTGTTTTAATCCTGCACTTCTGCAACACTCCTGTCCTGCCCATTGAGAGAATCCCCCGGGGGTTTCTGTTGTTTTTTTAAAAATATTAAACGGCACAATATCAGGGTGTCAAATTTGAAAAAGCTGCATGTAAAAAAACTTTGGTGTCAGAAATATTTTAAAACTTTTCTGAGCAAAGGGAGCTGAAAGTTAAACAGGTCCTTCTGATTCTTGTCTTGTAGGAGACGAGCCTGACAGGTTGGCACCTGATTGGTGATACCGGAGGAAGAGTGTGGTCTGTTCACAGAGAGACTCCCCCATACCTGAGTGTCCGACACTCCGACGTTGTGAATGATCTCGGCTCGGCCTACTACTGGAACGCACCCGGAATGTACCTGGGGAACAAGGTTAGATACAGACACACACCTCCCTATGTTTATCTAAACTGTTTATACACTCTGCAATCAAATCCTGACGTACATTTCTTCAAGGGGCCTAGTAGTTTGTGCGTGCGCCCCATGTCCGGGGGCTGTGGTCCTCCATACAGGCTGCCTGGGTTTGAATCCGACCTGTGGGTCCTTTGCCTCATCTCGTTCCCCTCTCTCTCTCTCTCTCTCTCTCTCTCTCTCTCTCTCTGATTCCTGGCTCTGTCCCCTGTCCTGTCTCTAGAGAAGGGCATAAAAGCCCCAAAAATAAGCCTTTAAAAAAACAATGGAATAGAAATAGTCAAACATTTGAAGAATATTGCAATAATGCTTTCCTGTTATCAGAACTTCCTTTCCCCTTCTTCACTAAACTTAAGTGGATATTGCTCCCAAAATGCTGAACAATGATAATCTTTGAATCCAGGACCTAACAAAATAACAGTTATATGATAAAATACATTGCCTCACAACAAGCAGCTGCATCAAAAGTTCACCGGAGTTGAATAACAGCTCTCTCACACTGACTGAACAGAGACCTTATAATCTTCCCAAACAACTGCAGTATGTTTGCGAAACTGTTACCTGGATGGAATCAGATTGAAATACGTCCCTGGTGCGAAACAGTCTGGTTTGATAATAAGCTGCGTCTACACATTACCTTATTTTCAGTACTTTATTATTTAGAATTTTCAAATGCAAACTGCTCTCTAATGCCGCACGGTTGAGACCGGGATGCTGAGTCATGTTTGAGGATGATGAGAGAAAGTAAAGAAGTCTATAAAACATCAGGCTTATTGCTGCACACTTCATGTTTTTGCACTTGCGTATCTGAACGCCCAAGATTATATATTTTGTGTGTGTGATAGCAACACTTTTCTGTAGTTTTGGAATGTTTAACACAACAACAGTATACTTACATGTATGTCCAAGATGTTGCAAAACAACTCACAATTCGAGAATGAAAACTTCTGTAGATGGTGAGAAAGTGTATGCACAAAGATGTGGCCTCTGATGAGTTCATCATACATAAAAGAGACACAGGAATACGTATGTGCATATATGAGTCATGACGTATGAGTCATCAGAACATATGGAGGAATGATTAAGTGACATTATGTCTCTTGTCTCCACTTATGTCCATTTGCACACACTCCCTCTCACGCATTTGACCTGCACACTCCCCTTCTGCCTGCATTTCTTCCACCCATCTCTCTCTCTCTCTCTCCCGCTTACTTTTGAATATTAATTTTTGAATAAAACCCCTTCACTCTTAAGAATATAGTTAACTCTAACCCGAACGCTTTGAAGTGTACGTGAGCATAGCAAATAGAAAAAAGATTGACGACATGACAGCCCCCCAACAGTGAAGCCGCAGTCTCTCCAAAATCTGAATATGCTCAGGGAACCTTAAGTACCAGCCAATCACTGGAACGAGGGAAATATGTTCCACAATTCCATTCCAACAATGCTGTTATGTATGGAGGTATGGATGTATGGATATACCAGTTTACTAAAAAAAAAAGAGTATGTCTCTATTAGATAAAGGTTCTTATTATGCTTGATTCATGAAGGTGCAGCACCCTCAGCGTCCCTGCTTCTGGTGTCCTTGCTGCCAGAAAGAAAACCTTTATTATTCTTTAGGGTTGCACCAACAATCACACCAGTCATGGTTAAAACAGCCTCTTCATTGTGGCCTTCATTGTGCCGTTTTGTCTTGTTCCAATAATGTTAACACTGCCATAAGTTAAAGTTGAGCTGCAGTCTAATATATGATCCGACTGTCGGTTGACTTTCAGATTGCTTCTCACTGACCGTTAGCATAACAACATTAGCATCTCTAACCATTTCACACGGTAATGATAAAGTTTACAGGCAATATGTGAAAGCTGGTGTGAGGCTACATCATTAGCACAGCCTTGAATACATAAACAGATCCCGTTTGTGATCTAAAAGAACATCCCCTGGCTTTACGTCTGCTGAGAACGTGTCATGCTGCGATGTTCACCTCCCTTCCAGCCTTACTTCTCAATCCTGCAAACGTCGACCGCTTGAATTTACGCTGCCGTTTTTTTTTTTTTTTATCTCTTCTGTGACCGCGATTAGACTTTATCACTCCAGCTGGCAAATAGCTGCAGTCCATGTTTGTGAAGTAGAGTTGTTGCCCTGCTACAACAACAGAGCCACTGTGATGTTAGTCTGGGTGTCATGGCTTAGAGGAATATAGCACAGAATTTCATTACTTTATATCCTGCAGGCCTGGCTTGTCATCTCACTTCTTTGTCTGAAACCTCTATCCCTCCCTCCCTCCCTCCAACCACCCCTCTGTCCCTGCTCCTTTTCATCGGCCCGCTCCTCTAACTCTCCCTCCATCTCTCCAGGACTCCCATTTTTCACCTCCCTGTTCCTAAATCACCTCCCCTCAATCCCCCTGAGCTCTTCTTCTTCTTCTTCTCTCTCTCTCGCTCCCTGTGTCTCTCCCTCCTTCTTTGTGTCTCTCAGGGTAAACAGTGTTTCGCCTGTTGAACTCGATAATCAACTGTTTTTCTCTTAGTGCACACACACATACATACAAACACACACACACACACACACACACACACACACACAGAAAAACATATTCTCATTCACACACACACACACACACACACACACACACACACACACTCCGAGGCCTATATAAGTCAGATAATGATGTGTTTTGGAGGCATTAGGGACAGCGGAGCAGAACCGAATGCCTCCAAACATGGGAAACAAACAAATTACCACTGTGTGTGTGTGTGTGCGCTTGTGTGTGTGTGTGTGTGTGTGTGTGTGTGTGTGTGTGTGTGTGTGTGTTTGAGTTTGAGTGCGCGCATGTGTGTGTGATGGCTTCGAGCAGTGTGCAAGCGCTGCATATAAAAAGCGATTCTTTGCTTCAATCTCTGATCATGTTACCGAGATAGATGCTATGTGACTTGCAACCTCTCCATGCACACACACACACACGCACACACACACACACACACACACACACTTTGCTCCGTCATGTTAGTGTGTATCATTAGAAGTGACAGGCTGTGTGTGCAATGACAAGCTAGCAGTAGATGTATAGGAGTGTAAATGTATGTGTGTGGTGTTTATAATTCTCTTGTGTGACCCGTGTCATTAATGTCGATGATGCTCATTGGCCCCGTTGTTGCGCTTAGTGGATGCTCATTGGTTCAGAAGTGCTTTCCTTTGATGTTTATTGGGTTTTTTTTTTTCAGCCTGTGTTGGTCCAGAGGCTGCTTAATCAAGAGGATAGCCTTTGCTCTCACAAGAGTATACTTATGTTTTCAGAATTTTTGGAATCTTTAACGGTCCCATATTATGCTTTTTCTGGTTTTATATGCCCTTTAGTGTGTGTCCTGTGCATGTTTAGGCACAGCTATGTGCAAAAATGTAAAGTCTGCGGAAACGCAGCTTCTCCTACCTCCTCCTGTTAGCTGTAGCATTAGCTGCATGTAACGCTCGGTTCTAGCCCCCCTCGATAAACATTTGTCAGTGCGGCCTGCCATATTGGTCTTCCAGCCAGGACTTAATCTGGGAAAGTATCTTCTCTATCATCACAAAACGTGTTATGTGTGGGACTAAATGGCCTAGCAGTAAGGTCGATAGTCGGAGGCTATAGTACTCAAGCGAGCGGTACTGGATTTGAGTCCGGCCTGTGGCTCCTTTCCATGCGATTCTCCACTCTCACTCCCTAGTTTCGTTCGATCCACTGTCCTATCCAATAAACCCAAAATGTAATCTTTGAAAACATAAACGTGTAATTAATTTCACTCACAGCCCAAACCATTGCTTCTGTCTTAGTGGATGTAGTGAGGCGAAGGGAGTAGGCGGCACTGGATATAATATGCTCAGTCACTCAATCCTGTAGCCTTCACTGGGCATGAAGTCAAGGTTTGCAATACTTCTTGCAGTACCAACAACACACAATATTGTTAAGGTTTTAACCAAAGTCCCACTAGTGACAGCACTGCCCCCTAGAATTGGTGAGTTGGTATTCCAACTGGTTGGTTGTGCTCATACTATTAAACAAGTGTTTGAATTTAATCAACTGTAATCAAGCTTCTATTTAAGTTAACGAACAGAAACAGGTCTTAGCTAAGCCCATTTCTTAGTTATATAGAAACTCGTCTGAAATGCTCAAACCAAGATTTTATACATTATGAGTTTGAGAACGAGGTTCAACAAACACAGTGATTAGCTGGTGAACATTATGGAGCAATTTTCAGCTTAAAAGACAAGTATATCTCTACAGTTTGTGGAGACTAAAAAAAAAGCTCAATCTTAAATTGAATTGTACTTTTACAAGCTGCCCAGGCAGGATGGTAAGGCCAATGGTGCAGGCAAATTAACTATATGAACGTCAGTGTAATAACTTGTTTTACTGCCCCTGTATGGAAATCAGAGAATGAGTTACAGGAGTCAAGTCAGGATCTTACCTTATGGTCAAGTTTTCAGTTTTTCTGGAGCCCTTACCAGCCAATTATTATAAGACACTTTTTAGGAATTGTCCTTCAGCACACACAGCTCTGACAGAATGTTTAGTATCCAAAAAATATCTTCCATCAGAACTTTTTCAGCCTTCAGGACAGCCAAATGCTAACCTACTTTTATCCATTTTGGCCCAAGATTTACAAACGGATTCTCAGCTGAGACGGACAAAATGCTAAACAAAATTAATAGAGTGACAGAAATGGAGAGAAAAAAGATTGAACACATATTTTTCTGACAGCTGATGAAAGAGCTGGAAATATGTTGAAACATGACAGACGCACACAAACAAACAGCTCAGCTTTTGTTTTCCTTTCTCCCTGACTCGCTCTCTAACTCCGCCCGTGCATTTTGTTCTCCCCACTTCTCAAACTATTTTTCATTTTCTTGTCTTTTACGTTGTCCTTTAAAGACGAAGTGATGGAAAACAATAATCAGTTAAAAGGAAAAACCTGCTACAGGTGCAATCCTGAGGCAGAAAAGTGTTCAGAAAAATGCTCCAGTTTCACCTCAGTTTATAGAGGTTGGCACCTCAAAGCTTTGATGAATGAAATCTGTCTTGAAGGTGTTTCTGTAAAATACTTTGTGGGAATACGTTCTCCTTTTTTTTTCTACAGGAGGAACATCACCTTCTGCTGAGCTGTGACTTATGTGTGTGTAGAGGAGTTTGTGTATAGTGCCACTTCTAATCTGGTGCTGATTTCATGAGATGGATTTCCCCTCCCATTTTCACACTTTCCTCTCTCACCTCCCTCTTCTCCTTTTTTTTTAGTTACAAGGCTGGAAAAGTCGTTTCACATCAATCACAGTGGATTTGTTCCAGTTTTCATCAACCAAGTAATTTGGTGTCACGTTCATTTGTGTTCCTGGAAAGTGAGTGGAAAGCTCAATGCAGCAATCCCATTGCCAAGAATTCATGAAAATCATTACAGCTGGTTGTTATTACTAGAAAGACTACATATATGATCGTGGAAAATCTGGATTTACTGACGGTTTCATTAAGACAACATAATGATAAACCATATATACCACCTAGAACATGTTATGGAGGGAGGGCCTTTCTTTTAGTCAACATTATTACCTCCTGTTGCAGAGAATGCTACATGTGGTTGTCGCCTTCGGCCTGTCGTTCCTTAAAAATGTACCTTCCCTGACTTTACCAACTGGTTTGTGAATCCCCCTCTTGAAGCTATGAGTACATCCCATGTCTTTTTTGTTGCATCCACACAGTCTCTCCCACCAAAGATACATGGAGAGACAAAAGGAAATGAGAAGGAGAGAGTAGACTTGAGTGAAGTCTGATCTCTTGTATCCTCAAACAGCAATAACAGCTTTGGCAGGATACTTAAGATGACACGCCTGGAGCTTCTTCAGGTTTGACCAATGACCGAGAGAATATCATTCACGAGACTTGAAACGCAGGTCTTGTGTTTGGCACTTTGGCCCCTGCTTCCTTGTGTCTTTGGAGACAGAAGCAACCAAGTTTGGACAACAAAGTGGATATAAATTGTCACATCCTGGTTGATGAAGCTTTACTGTCAACTGTACTATAAATGGGACAATGATTTAGAAAATAAACACAATGTTTTATGAAAGAAGACTAGTGATGAAGACTCAACACTTGCATGGAAACTCTCAATCTCTTAAGCAGATTCTATATTTAAATTCAGCATGACAGCCGCATGCGAGTCAAGCTAACAATATACCCTTAGACGTTGTTGTCAAGATCAACTCCAATCTTGCTTCGGAAGTTGCTGGTCGGACTGTAAACACTGGCAATACACAGACAAGGAAGTCTTTGTCGGCAGTCCTTTATTGCTAAAGGCTGACTACACAGGCAACCCTGAGAAGTTGGCCATCGCTTCCAGACGCCTGGTCAAGTGATCACAAATGGGTTCCAAGATTTGGGAAATTATAACTTAAATAATAAATTGTGTAAGAAATATATTCATTTTTGTCATTGACTTCTAAACAATAACACTTCAGAATTCAGGTTTTGAGACATTTAATCTCAATGGCCTCAATTTGAGAACCAGAGATCACATCCTCTATTCTGTCTGTCTTTATGTCGATGCTAAAATGCTCATGATTACTGCGCGAGTCTGATCCCCGCCTCAGAATTGTATGTTCTCTTCCTGTATTGAATATTGGGCGTAACATTTCCTTTGTTTGTTACTTGAAGTTTGCTGCTGCTGGAGTTGACTTTGAAGAGTCAGCGAGCCGTGGGAGTGCAGAACAATAATTGATCAACTCTAAGAGGCTGGAAAAGAATGAGTGAGCTGCTCTTAGTCATCTTCAGAATGAAATGTGCATACTGAGTTACAGTCCATCCAAGCGTCTCTCCTCTGCCACCCGCAGGGATAATTATCATGTCATAGTTTTGCACACACCACCTCAAAATGCAACTACGGTGCTCCCTTCTGTTTTACAAATGGCACAGATAAGTATGAGTTTCTGTTCTGTTTTTGCTGCAGTAAATACAAGAATGGCATGTGAAAAGAATCAGTTTGCAATGCAATATTTTTGAGAGAAACACTTTTTGTTTCTACTAAATGTAGGAAGAAAAAAAACATTTATCCAAGTTTGTCTCCTGGTCTTCATCTAATCATTTTGGTCCAAAACTTCTAAGTACATCAGATTAAATAAATACATGATGAAAACTGTAAATTGCTTTCGGCCTAATCAAGAACATCATCAGCCCTCAACCCATTGCCACCCAGACCCCATTGAGGCAGTAAATGGTGGCCCCTAACCTTCAATTTCATCTGAGGGCAAACCCCATGAGGTCCTCAAAACACCAACTGAAAACTGATCCGTCTCATTTATTTACCCCTTGAGTGAACCCTAACCAAGCAACGGAAAAAAGCCCCCTCTGCTCTGGGCTCTTCTGCATGCTTCAAGTCCAAAGAAAGTACCTCCACCTCGACAGCATGAGAGCAGGACCATCTCACAGCTGCATAAACATTCCCCTGTCTTGGAAAACTGCAGACGTGTCATAAAAGACAAGCCCATGCACTCCCTATTTATGATCCCATAAAATGAAAATAGATGTTTCAGTATATTTATCACAATATTGTTTTGCATACATCTTAAACTTGACTCCAGTTTCTGGTTAAAACGGCCAAAAAAATTATTTTGTTGCTATTCCAATGATATTATGAAGCTCTAATTCACACTAATTCACACTAAACACTAATCCTGCACTCAGGGCGTTCACATGTTTTTTTTAAGGTCCCTACACCATGACTATAAATTCTGTTTGAGCTAGCTGGCTCGATAGCACAACACTTTTGGATTTTCCTGCCAAATTCTCTAAGTTCTCTTTCACTTAGAATTCCCCAAGATTTTCCAAAAAGGCATGATAAACGTTTAAATATGCTCAATGTACTTCAGCTCTGTGGCTGCTTTAAATCCCAATCAATAACTACAGAAGTGGAAACATCAAAATATGTACTTTATGGACATTTTAAGGGAGTTGTGTGTAGGTACAGTGGCATCTAGAGATGGGATTTAGATAAACTGATAACCGCTCCTAGTATTCCCCCTTCCTCCATCCTCCTTCAATAAGTGTAGGGAAAGCTACAGGCCGGGAAAACTGTGTGCAAAAAGAAAGCTCTGAAACCAGTCTTTGGTTGATGATTCTGGGCAACTGTAAGAATACTGCAATGCAACATGGGAAGATATGGAAGATTAACACCACTTTTTCCGAACCAACCACAACAGTTTGTATTTTTAGATGACTGAATTTTATTGACAACATACTTATAGATATTCCATTTTTCAAATAACGTTGCAAATGGATGGCTTAGACATTGGACCTTTTGAGTTCTGCTTTGGCAGACATACATAGGACCCTGTATGAAACACTTAACAGATTTGTTTTTTTTACATAATGCAGCTGAAATAAATGGCACACAGGACAATAAGTTTAACATTCTTCAACTAGGATAGGCTAATTGGCCATATTTAAATCTCCATGTTGGTTGACCAATGCCGTCTTAACCCAAGGTGCATGCAGTTTCACATTCTTTAATGAGTTTTCTTCAGGAAATACTGCATCCGTCTCCAACCGTAGCCAACGATGCCAAGGAACTCTTTAATGAGGCCAAATAAATCCAAACAGGACCCTATTCAGATGTGATCCAGTACTGATACAAACTCACTGGACTTTTGGTTGTGTTTTCTTGGTTTAGTGACATTGACTTCTCAAGCTGTTCAGCATTCTTCTGTCTCTTGGTCCATCTGGAGCCAATCTAACCCCACTGCTAGGAACAACAATGATCTTTGTGTGTATGTCTGTATGTGTGTGTAACCGGTAGATAAACAGAGTGAAAACTCCCGATACCAATTGCAAACAACCACAGGCATCAGAAGATGACCCAGGTTTGTGTATGCATGTGTGTGTGTGTGTGTGTGTGTGTGTGTGTGTGTGTGTGTGTGTGTGTGTGTGTGTGTGTGTGTGTGTGTGTGTGTGTGTGTGTGTGTGTGTGTGTGTGTGTGTGTGTGTGTGTGTGTGTGTGTGTGTGTGTCACTTCAGGGGAGTTTGTTTTCTGAGGCTTTTGTGACAATCTGGTTTTCATTTCCTGAAGGATGATTTCCTTTGCCCCCTCCCCAATCTCCTGAAGCGACCATCAGTTGTCACTGTTTGCTTTTGTACTCCAGCAAATGCTGTGTAAGAATGCAGATTGGCAAATACATTGCTCTGAAGAAACTAGGATGTGTTAGGCACAAAAGAAAGTTGCATACTAATAGCTTCTTTTCATTGTAGAACAGCCGTTAACTCCTTAAAATACATAATGTGTTTCGTCCTAGTTTCTCTAAACCTTCCAACAGCGTTGGTGTCTTATATTTCTGTTCCCTTTTGTTGCATTTAAAACAAAGTTGAAAAGTGCAGAGAAGTCAGTGATGATGTTTCAATGACAGTGCTTGACATGCACCATGATACTTTGGGTCAAATAAAAACCCTGAATTCACACGCTTCTCTGCGTCCATTTCTACTACTTGTTGCATAGTTTTAAATTAAGTTTGCAACTCAAGTAAATATAAATATTAGAAATCTATATTTAAAAAGTTATAGCTCATCAAGGCAATCAACAACGTCAATGTCACTTAAAGTTACGCTACATGTGGCATGAAGAACGTCAGATTTTGCAGCTGTTCCCAAAGACAGAGTTGGTATTTTTATACACTCTAACTTGGAGATACAGATAAGGTTAAAGGGATAGTTTTTTTTTTGTTTGAAGTGTTCTTCTATGATGTGCTTGTTGGTAGTGAGTGCATTAACCACAGGAGATACTGGTCCCTTTAAAACCCTAACCCCGATCTGTGGGCTGCCGGCACAGGAGCACATCAGAATCAGAATCAGAATCAGGTTTTATTGCCAAGTACATTTACACATACAAGGAATCTGACTTGGTGTATTGGTACTAAACAGTTAACAAGGAAATAAAGCAGAACTAGCAACAACTTAAATAATACAGTATAAGAAGCTATTACAATATATAAAATATCAATTAAAAATGTAAAATATAAAATATAAAAAATAAAAAACACAAAATGTACAAAAGGTGCAATGTAGGAGCTGTGCAGTGGACTATGAGAAAAAAAATCTTAGTGTATGTAACCTACTCACAGAGTGCATGTAAAGAAAATACATGTAAAGTCCACCACATGAATGGTGTCAAGAGTGCAAAAAGAAAGTGGCTTGGATTTTTTGGTAGGTTCTTCTTAAAATCGACGTGATTATGTGGCAAAAATGGACAGTAAGTAATGCTGGACACGTGCATCTCAGAACAGATAACATGCCAGGAATGATTCTCAGAAGCTTTTTTATGATATTATTTGCGTTAAACACAGTTTTGGTGGGTCGTTCTCCACAATAAGTCCAACTGTTAACAGAAAGAACAACAGTGTTCAAACCAGGGTCCACCAACACTTGTTGGTCATTCAAATGCTCCAACTTTTGTTATTTAAAGTTTTGGAAATGTCATATTATAATATCATGGCTCTTTTGGGAATCCTGGAGGAGGACTGAGGTCGATAGTGACTCATCCTCACACCTCTTCTTGCTCCACGCCAAACCCACTCCTTAGCTAACTCAATCTCTTAACTTTACTTCACTTGTTACCCTCCTCCCTCCTCCCTCTCACTTGTTCATTGTTTTTGTGTTTTTCTCTTACTGTTCTGACTTTTGCACATTATCAAATTTTTTGTTTCTCCCTCTTCATTACTTTCTGCCTCCTCTCGTGTTTTTCATTCACGTATCCTCTGCCTCTCTGTGTCGACTTGTATCCACTTTAACTGATAAACAGCTATAGCAAAGATGAAGCCAACATTGCTGGTTCTGTGAAGAGTTATTTTTTAGGTTTAAACTTTAGAGTTGTACATTTCCTCACAATAATGTGAAGTATGTGCAATCACAAGAGGCGGTAGGCTAAATGCTGTTAAATGTCATAAAGCTGTTGTTCAGATTTTAAAAAGATGAAAATGTTGCCATTTGATGCGTTGTACCAGAGTTAACCTAGAGCTAGGTCACATCTGCAGTCCCTCGGCAAATCAAAATTGGCAAAATTACTGTTGGCTGACATTTTTTTTTTCAGAGTAGAAGAGTGTAAATGTTACCAATTATCATTGAAACAAAAAGAGAAATCAAAAGGCCTGTATGTAGCTGAAAGTCATTTTACCTAATTAGTTCAATTACAGTTTTAGCATTCAGCTACTTCTGCGCTACCGTTATCCGTAGCTAACATTAGCTTGTGAGTGCTAACATTACTTATTGACAGTGCTACTCTAAATAATTGGAAAGGGTTGTATCCCTTTTGTAACTATAATCCGAAGGGCTTGGATTCTCACATTAGCTTGCCCGTTGGTAGCCAATGGCTAATCCATTCAGTGGTTTAATGACTCAGTGTCCCTCCAGATTTTCCCTCTCTTGAAGCGGTACAATTATTATTGTTTTTTGATTCTTGCATTTACAGTATATAACGAAAAGCTAACAGCTTGGAATTCAAGAGTAAAATGTTATTATCAATCTGATAAAACTTCATCTCTAACATCAAAGGAAATGGTTTGTTCCCATCACAACAAACTATTCAGGTCAACATGTTTTCTTCTGTTTCAGTAGATATTACTGTTGTGATATAAAATAATTTAGCTCTTTCACCCTAACCTGAATGGCCTGTATAAACGGATATTTCAAAGACTATTACAAGAGGTTCAGTTTAATGAAGATTGTTCCATGTTCTTGATTAGGGTTTTAGCAGCAAGGATTATGTTTCTTATTCTGTCCGCTAATAGAGTTAATAACAGGCTTATGGCGCTCTCCTGGGGATCCGACTGATGTCTATTGTAGCTGCGTCTGAGTGGTTATTGTCCCTTCATTTCCACTTCCCATAATACCCCTCTCCTTTCCCATAATTCTGTTCTCCCATTGTGCTTTTCTTTTGGTCTTTTCTATCTCCTGTGTTTTGTTTCCTTTATCCCCCCCACCACCCCCCCCACCACCCCAACAGGGTAGACACGGGTTATCAGGTTGTCATGACAAAGGCTGTGATTGTGCTCCAGGTTGAGTGGATGGCGTCACAGAATCGAGTTTTCCGAGAAATGGCAATAATTTCCAAGGAAGCAAATTGCTAAATTCAGTAGTGCTCAGAGGACGTGGAATCATCCTCAGCTAGAAGAGTTCTCAAGAACACACGGATGAAGCTATCTCTTATTCTTCGGATGAATTTGTACGCTGCTGAGTGGTGACTGATCAAAACAGCAACAATACAAACAAGGGTAAAAGAATACTGTACATCAACAATTCTCAACATGGTGCCCAGGACCCCAATGGTGTTTTCAGTCCCGTAAAACACGTTCAAAAGAAATACTTTGGGAAGCTGTAAAAGCCTACCGTACATGACCTGCCCAGCAGTATTCAGACTCTTTTAGTGATCGCCTGGTGAAAAAGGGTGGAGCTTTTCAAAGTCTTGGAGTATCTTATTTCTTTGTGGAATCTCATAACAATGTCATAGGCAATGCCATGATATCATAGGCTTTGTTTGGTCTACCAGCCCAGCTTTTTTCTTTTAACTTTCTCCATTGCTGAAGTCCATTATTGAAATGTAAGCCACATAATGTCGTGGGTCTAAATTTACAAAAACTCTGTTTTGCATTATCTGTAAACAGAGGCGCTGCTTCAATTGGCAAGGCAGGCAACTGCTTGGGGCCCCAAGCCAGTAGAGGGCCCCCAAGGGCTGACCAACTTTAAACCACAGCAATGCCTCAAAATGTGAAAATTTTGCAGTGGCAGTAGGAAACCTCCCTAAGGGGGCCCCATCTGACACCACTCGCTCTCAATGCCCTGCTCAGTGTCACATGCATTATGGCTGTGAAAACCAATTGTCAATGAAGGTTAAATGAAGAGGAATTATCCGTCTGCGAGAGAAAATAGAGGGAGGGAAATAATAATGAAGGCTGGTTGGAGGGGCGCCCAATGAATTTTTGCCTAGGACCCCAACAGACCCTAGATTCAGCACTGTCTGTAAAGCATCTTCTGTGCTGTCTATTACGACCATGATGCTGCTCATTGTTGCAGTGGGGGAAAAAAACTAGATGTATTTCTGTATGAGACACACAAGTGTGACTTCAAAGTCTGGATGAGAGTGCAGCTGAGAGGATGTTGGAGGAGGTTGAAGTCTTTGACATTCGCAGTCTGTGTAATGTGGGTTTAAACTATGATTTTACTATCCTCTGAAGTCCAAATCAGCAAATGGGGTTAGAGATAGAGAATAAGTGTTAGTCAATAAAACGTACACCTCCATGCCCGCTGGTGTATGTGTGTGTATGTGTGTGTGTGTGTGTGTATTTTCAGTCAGCTGTGAAATGGCTGATTCCTCCTCGCGCTTTAAGAACTGAGAGTAATGATGTAGAATGGAAGAGGTTTATAGAGGCATTAAGCTCACCTCTTACACCCTCTCTCTGCCTCCCTCTGTCTCTATTTCTCCCCCTCTTCCTCAATGTCCCCCTCTCTCAGTTTTTATGGTTGGCATTATTATCTCGCTCTCCCACCCATTACTGTTCAGGTTGGAGCAGAATAATAAATTTCAGGATCATGCCGACGCTGCGTTTCTGCTCCTAAAGCTCATTCTGTGGACTCGACAGAAACCCTACAGAAACACAAGGCGACAATGATTCTGGCATATTCTTCATCTTCTTACTTTTTGAACACTTTTTTAATGTTTTTGTTTCTTTTAGGGAGTGGCAACATCAGAAGTTGAAGCACGTCTTGGTTTCATTGTGTTGCTGTTGAAATAGTTGTGACATTTGTAAAGTAGTGCTGTTGCTAAGATACATCTTAATCTGAAGGTGTTATGTAGAATTTCATGAGCTCACTAATGATTCAATGGATCATTTTGAAAAGAATTTGAAGTTCACACTTGAAAACATTTGGGCTTGATTTCGAGTCTGTCAAAAGGGAAAGTTAGTTTTGTATATTCTGCACTTTTAGATGAAGCTAGAACTGAAAGTCAGAACTACTGCTTCTGCAGTTGTTTTAAAACGATCTTAGTTGTGCCATGAATTGTGTTTGCATTCAAAATATTTCCATACCAGTATGCTGAACATTTCAGCAGTTCAAATAAGAAGGATTCATACAACAGGATACAAATGCATAACATGGGTTTTACACT
The DNA here is from genome assembly GCF_963584025.1 of Labrus mixtus. Lineage (NCBI taxonomy): Eukaryota > Metazoa > Chordata > Actinopteri > Labriformes > Labridae > Labrus > Labrus mixtus. Next base: position 8,002,429 of record NC_083623.1, on the reverse strand, counting down.
ACCAATTGGTCCTCCTTGTTGCAAATTATCTTAGCATTATGTGACTGTTGTTTGGTCATGTTTGCCCGATTCAAACCCCCATGTCAAGGTTTTTACGGTATTTATGCCACTGTGACGTTTCACCTTCAATATGAATGTCACAGAGGCACAATGTACCGTCTCACAAGGTAGTAAAAGAGGCATGACAGGATCGGCAGAGCCAGCGAGGGAGGGCAGCGATGTGTGTGTGTGTGTGTGTGTGTGTGTGTGCATTTCTGACTGTGTGTGTGTGTATGTGGACCTCCCGTTTTACGATGCTCACTTGCGCTTCCGCAGCACCACAAGGCAACGTGGATTCACAGACTGGGACACCCATATTACACAGTTGCAGAATCAATAAATGTGTTAAGGTGCGATTATTAATGTCGCCTTGCAAAAATGGTTCTGCTTTTCTGTTTGTGATTCATTGGTGTGTCACCTGTAGATTAATTCACTAGTGTGATACCATAGGAATGGGTTATAGCATTACCTGTGTTCAGTGACATGGTAAATAGTCTGTGCTAAACCTAAAAAAAATACAATGTCCACTCACCCATTCAAAAGCTGCGCTGAAAGACTTTTAGGGGTCAAAAACTGCACAAGATACCATCCAAGTAAAGTTTCAATCTTCACATCTGTTCAGCTGTCTTTGTCACTTCCTCTGTCCAGTGTTGTTCTAACTTCAGGTTTCTCTTTCCCTTTAATCTCCAAGCGCCCCCTATTGGTGTGGAGTGTGGTTGATATTGATGCATGCTTACCTAAAGCAAGACTATAACTTTTGAACAGAATAAGTGAACCTACTTTTCCAATGAAAAACTATTTTAATAGACGAGAATCAACATCTTGCTAACTTCCTTAGAATATGAGCTTGGGCTGTATTGCATCATAAATATCATCAATATTTCTCTGAGTTTCCACAGAGTTTGGATCAAATATAAACCTGTTGTCTTTTTGTGTGTTTTCTCAGCTTACAGCCTACGGAGGGAGCGTGGTGTACTCTGTGTCTTATTCTATAGACCAACAAGAACAAAGAGTCATCAGAGTCACTTCAGAACCCGACCTGATCATAGAGGTACGTTTTTAAACATGCACAAAGATGGAAACATCCACGAACATTGGCACATTGGAAATTGGGCTTTGAGTTATCAAAATTGTGTTTTATTCTGAGTTTTATATTGCATTTGAGTTATACATAAGAGGCACTTGGCAGAAATATGCTTAATTTTCTGGTGCAGCACACTGGTCTTCAAAATTGATCAGGATGTCTCTAACACTTGAGAAAAACACATTGTTTTGCGTTGGAGGGAAATTTGTCCCAACCAGGCGAAACCCAATTTAAAAGTGGTGTAAATGTGGGCTTGTTCATGTATTTGTGTCTGCAGCATTACATGTATTGTCTCATTGACTTATGCACCAGTGAAGTCCACGAGAGGAAGTTCCAAATAAAAGTTGCTGAAAACACACACATTCACACACACACACACACACACTCACACACACATATGTACACATACACACACAAAAGCTCCAGCTTGCACAGAAATGCTGACCTTAGAAATAAAAAATGCAGATGGAGAGTCCCCCCTCCCCATTCTCTCTTGTCTCTATAATGAGCAGGTTGTGATATGATGTATGGCAGCAATAAGCAAAGCAGCAACTCTATTAGTTAACTGTTTATACCTCCTATATCACTAACACAACTGTGTGTGTGTGTGTGTGTGTGTGTGTGTGTGTGTGTGTGTGTGTGTGTGTGTGTGTGTGTGTGTGTGTGTGTGTGTGTGTGTGTGTGTGTGTGTGTGTGTGTGTGTGTGTGTGTGTGTGTGTGTGTGTGTGTTTGCAGCAGGATAGTGTGTGTTTCTGCATGTTCAGAGTGTGCCAGTGCTGCAGAAATGATCCTGTTATTTTACACACACAACTATGAACCAAACACTGCATCTGTAAAAAATATTCTGTAATGAATCCTCAGGCACAAACAGAAAAGTACATATACTGTATATAAACTAGTTTGATCTAGTAGGAATGAAACATTCGACTATATAAGGGTTCAAATAAGAATTATTAGTGTATTAGGAGATTCAGTTTCTTGCCTTTAAGTAATGTGAAATAAAATGCACCTTTCTGCAGAAAGTTAAAACAAGGACGGAGGAATGACGGGTAAAGAAAATAAGGCAACAAAGACGGGATGGAAGTAATGAATTAAAAAATCAATCAAATTCCAAAGCAGAAAGAAAGAAAGGACTATAAGAAGGAAAGAAGAAGAATGACACAAGAGAACAAGAGAATGTAGAGGAAAGGAAGAAATCATGAAGGAGGAGGGGACAAGAAAAAACAGGAAGAAGAAGAAAGGAACAAGGGAATAAATAAAGAAACACAAGAAAGGTGAAAGAGAGAATGAAGGAAAGAAAGACATATAGGATATATAGATATACTGTGTATATATATATATATAGGACTGAGGAATAAAATAAAATAAATGAACAAATAAGACCAGAAGCTAGGGGAATTTTAAGCCATGGGGAAGGAAAAAAGTGATATAGGAAGGAAGAAATAAGGAAATGGATAGGAAGAAAAACAAGGAAATAAATGTGATTAAATAATAGGGGAGATAAGGTGGGAAGAAAGGAAGGAAGAAAAGGAGGAAATAAACATATAGAATGAAAAAGGGTGAAAGAAAAGAGAAGGAGAGAACAAAAAAAGAAGAATGTTTGAATGGAGAAAAATAAAAAAGGTAAATTAGCAGGGGGAAAAGATAGAAGAAAGACGACAAAAGGAAGGGAATAAACAGAAGAAGTAGAAAAACAGAAAATAAATAAATCTTAGAAATAAGAAGAAGTGAAGTAAGGATGAAGAAAAGAGACAGGGGTGAAGAAAAAAGGAGTGAATAAAAGTTTGAAAAAGTACAGAGAGGAAAAAAACAGAGTGATGGACAGAGAGCAGCGAGCATGTGTTATTTAAAGACATGTCACAGAGATGGACAGACGGGGAGGAGGGAGGGGGAGGGGTGTGGAGGAAAGGAGGACAAGTGTCAGTCTGCTTGTCAACAAAAAGCCCGACCAGATGATGACGATAATGAGCCACCTACACACTGTCAGACGCCTCTCTTCCTCGTCACCGTTTCTCTCTCAGCTCGTGTCTCGCTTGGTGCCGTCTCTCTGAAGCCGGTTGTGATACTGTTTGTCGTGAAACGCATGAAGACACTTGTGTCTTTGTTGTAACGTTGTGTGGATCTGAATACACAATCATCTCTGTGTCTTTGTTTGTCTGGCTGGCTTTGTTTATTATTCCCATGTCTTTGTCTTAAACCCACCCACTTTATCAGCCTCCATCAGCAGAGTTTTAAAAAAAAAACAATTTAATTACCAAGTCTTTCATGACAAGTTTCTCATTCTGCAAAGAACAAAAAAGTTAATTATGTTTAGGATTGTTTTCAGATTTTTATTCTGGTCTTTATTGAATGGGATGGATATAGAGTGGTGGGAAATATGGGGAGAGAGAGTTGGGGATGACATGCAACAAATATCTTAACGATCAGGAGTTGAACCTGTGACCGGTGTGAAGGGGAATGTAGCCTCAGTATATGAGCTGCCTGCTCTTATAACTGAGCTAAATCATCGCCCCAGCGCAGTATGTTTTTCTTAAATGATCTAGAAACCAGAAAAGATATGCTCTCTCATATAATCAGACAGATTTAACTTGTTGCTTAGTGCTGTGTTTATGATGGCTTAACGTTGGGTCTTTTTAAGATAATATAGCAAAGAGTACGGTATTTTACCTGCTCTTTTGTAAAGTGTCTTGAGATAACATTTGTAATGAATTGGCGCTACACACGGGTTTCTTTTTTAGAAAAACTCCGAACATCAATGTTTACTAAAATCTGTATTCCACTCGTTGAGACGTTGACCTCCATTGTTTCACACAAAAAACTTTAAAAGACATCAATTAGCAACACTGCTGCGCTTTGTTACATGTTGGCCTTTTCTTGCAATGAACATATGCACTGCAGTTTCTCTGAGTCCATCCGATATAAACCATTCTCCTGCCAGAAATACTCACAAGTTCAACAAATGTGTACTAATCCTCAGAAGGAAATAGACCCAAGAATGTGCTTTCAAACCCTTGTTTTAGTCATATTAGATGAAAACTCTACAGTGTCAGAGCTGTCTAAGTAAGATCTGTACTCTTACTGTAAAGTAAACTTATATTGTTGCTCTGTTCAGTAAAGAAAACATCTGTTGTAGCTGAGAGCTGAGTGTATGTATATTGACGGACACACTAATGCATTGGTATTCATTTTGGGGAGTTCATAGGATTTCTTCATGATAAGAAATAAATTGGAATGTGCAAATCTAAATCTAAAACCCCAGACCATGATGCATACCTGAATCTTTAAGAGAGTTTTTCCTGAGGTGGCTTTGTATGGTATTTATTTTCCTATTTTTATTTCTGTCATTATCTCTGAATCTCTCTCTATACCCTGCTTCTCCTCTCTGTCTGGTTATCCCTCTCTCCATCTACTCTCTTACAATTAGTTTATATTTAATGGTTTATTGGCATCTTAAGCTCCCTCTCTCTCTCTCTCTCTCTCTCTCTCTGTCGCCCTCTTTCTCTCTCTCTCTCTCTCTCTCTCTCTCCCTCTCTCTCCTCTCTCTCTCTCTCTCTCTCTCTCTCTCTCTCTCTCTCTCTCTCTCTCTCTCCCTCCTCCAGTAGTTGTCACTCTGCGTTAGGCGCTACATGCCATTGATCTGTTCTCAACAAGAGATAGTCAGATAGCAGGCCCGGCCTCAATTCACTTTGTATTCAGTCCATTCAAAATGTCAATAGAAACCTCAGCTCATTACCTAATGACACATCATTCACTCTTACTGTCCTCTTTTCCCGATCAGTTGAATATCATAGTCCTTTCTGAAAGACTTGTCATACTGAATTGATGTTCTAAAGACTACTCTGAAGATTTATTGAGTTAAAAGTGAACTGCAACAAAGGGAACTAAAAGTTTTCTTTTTTTACTATCTCTGCCAGGGAGGCGGGATCAAGATCATCGACAGGCGTTATGGCCAGCCCGTGTACCCATCCTCTCCGAGCACCAACCAGATTGCTCTCCTCCCGGAGAACTTCCTGGTTTTGGAGACCGCACAGCCGATCAGTCGGAGGGATTTTCTGTCTGTGCTGGCTAATGTGAACAAAGTGATGGTGCGGGCCTCTTATAGCACAGAGACCAGCGCTGTGTACAGGTAGAACTGCATTCAGAGACACTCGTCGTTCATTTCAAACACACTTTAGTATTTTTTTTAATGACTTTACAAGTGTTGAATGCAAGGTTTTGCTTGTGTACCATTTAAACAGGGGTGAGTCCAGGGGTGCTCTTGGGGGGGCCAGGTCCTCCTCGGTTTCACCAATATATTATATAAAAAGATGGAGGACATGACAGCTCCACAAATGTTTGAACTCTCCCTGGACAAACTCCTGATACATAAAGCCCTAAAACCTGAACTGTGATACTCATTTCCATAGGATTCAATATAAGTTTAACTACTATCTCATGAAAAGTAACTACTTTACTGTTCACACTGAAAAATGTATTTTTTATACTTTTAATTGCATTGGAAATTCCTTTAAATTACAAGAACCAAAATCATGTAATTACAGTTTCTAAAAGCAGGAATAAACACATTTTCATAATTGTGAGATTTTTTTTACAGCCGTTTAAATATGCTTCAAAACTTATAAAGTATTAAATAGCAGCAACGTATGTAAACTCTCAGTCGCGTTAAACCAGAAATATCATTAATAGCTTCATGAAACACAACTTGCCCAGAGCTGAGACTCTCTGGCGGCTCTTTCTTAGGCTGTGAAACTCTCCTTTAACCTTCTGTTACCTTAACATAAAGTCGTCTGGTTTATTGCTGCAGCTTATTGCTGTCTGGATAATAATTCTGCCTGAGATAATGAACCCAGGTCATAAAAGTTGTCAAAGACTAATCAGCCAAATTGGACTGTTTATTTAAGTGAAGGAGTATATTTGACTGTAAAGCTAGATAGACCCCCACCGTGCCTCATGCAGTCTGTATGTGTGCGTGTGTGTGTGTGCGTGTGTGTGTGTTTGTAGACTCCACTCATTCTCGATGCAGGAAGCTAATCCGGCTGCCAGAGGAGAGAAGAGAGCTTCAGCTGTAGAAATCTGCTCTTGTCCACCTGGATATGCAGGAACTTCTTGTGAGGTAAACACACCAAAGAAGAATACACAATTACACAAATATTAAAGCTCCTGTGGGGACGCTTTGGTTTGTGTGGATTTTGGCGCCCCCCTGTGGACATTCTTATCTCTTTGCTGATCTAGTCCTTTACATGTGTAACTAAGGATATCTAACTCCAAAGCGCATCCTGCTGTCTTATTACAGTCAAACATATAACTCAATGGGAATATTTGCCTTGGAAAAGTAATAAGAAAAAAGCTGTTGTGGCAGAGCTGTTATTCTGACACCTACCCAGTGGCAGGATTTACGAGCATTAGAAATTGGTATAAAGTTGTTGAGGCCTTTTAGAGTTAGACTTGTTGGTCTTTTGGGGGTAATAGATATTTTTAAGTCTTTTTGGGTCTTTAGGTTTTTAGGCTTTTTAGCTCTTTTAGGGCTAGTGTTTGGCTTTTAGAGTCTTTATATTTTGATTTTAGCTCACATTAAGGCATGAGTATTTATTTATGTCTATTTCACAACCAGCTAAAAGCCCCTCACACACACACACACACACACACACACACACACACACACACACACACACACAAACACACCCATTTCACACTCAAGCATGCAAACAGACAGTAGCACAAGACACACAATCACTGACAGTGAAGCACACTGAGTTGAACACACATAGACACACACACTTGAGGTGCTAATTAGAACATCACAGGGTAATTACTCTTCACTACAGCTGCTTAAAGACAACTCTGTCAGTCCTCCTGTCCTTTAACTTTGTGTTTTTTTCAGACCTGTATTCCTGGTTTTCGAAGGGTTAACGGGAATCTTTACAACGGCGTATGTGAAGCTTGTCAATGCAGCGGACACTCTACGCAATGCCATGAAGTCACAGGACACTGCCAGGTAAGATGATGAAGAAACTGATGAAGATACTTTTCTGATCGTTTGGCTTTAGTCCTCCTGCATGCAATGATTACAAAAAACAACAACATGGAAACAGGAGGAAACAGTTAACAGACATCAAGAGCAGAACATGTATAACCTGTTTAAAGAAGACCTAAACATATATGTTATTTACACAGTATGAAAGGATTCTTTTTTCAATAATTCATGCATTTATTTCATCCCGGTTAGATTACTACAATTCCCTGTACTCTGGTCTCACACAACACAACCTTAACAAACTACAGCTGATCCAAAATCCCGCAGCCAGATCCTTAACCAGGTCCAATTATGGACAGAGCACAACACACCGGTTTTAAACTCACTTCACCGCCTCCCAGTCTTATTTAGAATTTATTTTAAAACACTAGTGATCACTTTTAAAGCTTGTAGAGGCTCAGCACCAGATTACATCACTGACCTCCTGACCCTAAACGAGCCCCCATGCAACTTAAGACCCTCCTGTAGGTCATTACTTACTACACCTCGATCTTACCTCAAAATTAAAGGTGGCCGAGTCTTTTCTGTACGGACCCCTGAGTTGTGGAATGACCTGCCGGAGGAGAGATCAGGGAAACTAACAACCTGTCTTCTTTTAGGTCACTATTTTAGACTTTTTTTTAAATAGATTTTATGGGTTTTGTTGTTTTATTACCATGTGTTATGTTCCTTTCTATCAACTGTTGCTCATTTCCTTTTAATTGTATTTAAAAAGTGCTTTGTAACTAGTTTTGAAAAGC